>NC_050472.1:27586135-27632654 GCF_013373865.1 Monomorium pharaonis | reverse complement strand
TTAATGCCGCTTGTATATTACGCTCCGTCTGTGTATCCAAAGCACTCGTGGCTTCATCAAGCAGTACTATCTTTGGCGCCTTTAATATTGTGCGTGCAATTGCAACGCGTTGCTTCTCACCACCGCTTATCCTAAGTCCTCTTTCACCAACCTGAAAATAAAATTAAAATTAAATAATATTATTTAAGCAAACGATCAAAATTAAACGTGTCAATATTTTTTAACTAAATTAAGTTAATAATTAACTTGTAAAGTTAATTTAGTTACGTTAAAAGTTGCACGAACAAAAAAGCTCAGTTAAAAGTTGCGTTAAAGTTGAATTAAAAATTAATTTTAAAAATTATATATATAAAACATAAATTAGAATTATTATTATCTAACATAAATTAGAATTATTATTTTTTAATTACTCTAAAATTGCAATATAGATTATGAAATAAATTTAATATTTTATTTTCGAATAAAATTTACATAAAAAATATGATTTTGATATGAAAAGGCACTTCTTTCACATAAATTTTTAACTTGGGAAAAAATTAATAAATTTTATGTGTTTTACAAATAATTAAAAATTTAAATTAATCCTTTTAAAATCAACTAAACCAAGTTAAAAGTTACCAACTTTTCAACTATATTTAATTTTTAATCTTTCAACTGGTTAATATCCACCAACCTTGCATGTAGTATTATAAAATAATTACCAATTTATTATCAATTTAACAATAATTATAAAGACAGATTTATTCTTTAATTTTTCTTGCAGTCGCATAAATTTATTTGTATTTGTGTATGACATATTAAAATTTATTAAACTAATCCAAAAGAAAAATAAAAATACAGCAGAAAGAAGGCAACAATCTACAGCAAAGTTACAAAATTACACTAAAATTATCCTGAAAAAGAATTCAAATTGCGTAAGCCAATAAGGTTTTGACAAACCTGTGTTTCGTAACCATTTGGAAATGTAAGAATTTTCTCATGAATATCCGCGTATTTCGCAGCAGCAATTACATCTGCTTCTGGCGCATTAATACGACCATATTGAATATTATATTTTATAGTGTTATTAAATAGGACTGTATCTTGCGGTACAACACCTGCAAATCGTGTAATTTTTTTCAAGACAATTGTTCATTGAGCATTCAGTTTAATGGCATCGGTAGAAAAATTTTAATAAAACATCGATGACTTCATTAAATTTCATCAAATTTCTATGTAGAAAATTGTAATTATATTTCGCTTAAAAGAATACTTTCTGCGTATAATAAAAAACAGATTATATTATAATGAAAATTTAATAAAAATGTAATTCCAACGATTAATTATTAATATTATTTAATGCAAAAATAATTTTTATTAAAATCACGTATATAATTTTATAAAACTGCAACAAAAAATCTGAGATACGTTATAATGACAGATTAATGTTTTATTAAAACTAATGGATCTGTTGTAAAGTTTTAATTAAATCATGGTCTTTTATGAAGGTTTAATTAAATCATTGGAACAACAAGTTCTAAGATAAACATAAAAAGCAACAAAATGTCATCAAAATTTTACCAAATTTTATTAAAATCTTTCCAGAGACAAAATGCAAAGTTACCAATGTTATTTCTTAGAGACTCCTGTTTAACAGTCTTCACATTTTGTCCGTCAATTAAAATCGCGCCTTGCTCGACGTCGTAAAAGCGAAATAGTAATCGCATTATGGTACTCTTGCCAGCACCGGATGGTCCAACTAGTGCTATAGTTTTTCCCGCGGGTGCGACAAAGCTGATGTTTCTGAGCACGAGTTTTTCAGAGGTATAACCAAAGGATACATTCGAGAACTCCACTTGCCCATGCTTGACGTCCAATTCTTCGGCTCCTGGTGCATCCATCACCTCTTGTTCTTCCCTGAGTAGGTCGAACATATTTTCCATATCGATGAAATTCTTTTGAATAACTCTTTAGACAGAAAAAAATTGTGCGAATAAAAAAACTAATTTGACAGCTTACAAAGTGTGATCCAAAATCAATAATATATATATATATATATATAGCGTTCCAAAAGACAATCTCTCTTTAGTTTAATAAATTTTAACTCTTTTAATTCAATTTTTTATCTGATTTATATGTTCACGAGATTGTATATCTTTTCTGAATTACCCGATAATTTACCCGATATTTCTGTACAATTCTCTCTTGTGCATCGTATAAATATCATTCTTAAATATATCGTTCGTTTTCCATATCAACGATATAATTAAAAAATTGTCATTTTTTAGTGACAAGTTTATGTTTATAAAAAAGAAATCTGAGATTTCAATATGGTAACGGTAAAGACTTAACGATACATTAATTTCTCTACAATCAATAGATTGTATCAAATCATTATACCAAAGTAATAACATTAAACTAAGAAATGTTTTCCTTTTTGTTATGCTGTTGTAGCAAATGACTGATATTACCTATAATATGTACCAAACCAATTCAATGGTAAGTAAAGTTGTAGTACATAACTAGCGAATAAGACATAATCACCAATTGTTAAGCCTTGGTGGAATACAATCTGTAAGAAAATTAATTTATCATTGTACATAATTTTGTCACTGCGAGTTAAAATTGTTATGTTTACGATAACTACAAAATTTTTATGCGAGCTAACCATATATAAAGACAGTAGCGATCCAGATAATAGACCACCGCAGACAATTATGTTTTGTAGAGTATTCAAGATATTCAGCGTAATCAACGATTTCCATTCTTGTACTTGGAAATCTAAAATTGCCTTTCTGTAGCTTTCAACTTCGTATACTTCGGCACTGTAATACTTAACCGTTTCAAAATTTAGCAAACTATCGACACTACGTGCTTTCTGTGCGTTGTCGGCCAAGTTCATACGTCTTTGGAATTTTGTACGCCATTCCGTAACAGTAATCGTGACAGCTAAATCAATAGGCAAGATGTTAATGAAGAAAAAACTTAAAAGTTTTAAACCCAATCCTGATTACATATCGATACAACTTATTATGATTATAACCATGTTTCCATCACTTATAGTGAGTTATGTCAGTATTATCGGCGATAAGCAAGGTAATTATTTTTATTGTTATTGTTGTTGTTGTTATGCTTACCAATATAAAGAGTCATGGTTATAAAAACGATGAGACCAAACCATTTGTTAAATGCGCTAACAAAAAACAAAATGGCTACAATAATATCAATAATGGTTGGTAGAATTGAAAAAAGAATAGTATTGAGTAAATTATTGATGGAATCTGTGCCACGATCCATGATTCTTAATACTTCGCCAGTTTTTCTTCCAAGATGCCAACGCAAACTTAATCCATGTAAATGCCTAGAGAGGAAGATAAAATTATAATAATTATTATAATTGTTATAAAGTTTATTAAGATATTATGTACTCTCCAGTCATGCTCAAAGACGGTCCGCGGAAAAGAGAGAGAACGCAAATAACTCAAAGTAAGCGAAAGATGATACATCTTTGAACACCATTAGGCTACACAGGCGTGGCGCTTCGCGTCCGTGTGCACACGCACATAAGATACACTATCTCACAACAGAATCAACCAAGAACCGACAAAGTCGCATTGCACGAGAGAAGTAGAGAAATAAAGTGAGAATACTCGCTTCATCTTCTCTTGTTTTCAAATTTCAACCAGTTATGCGAAACAACTTGATCTACCCGTATAACAATTTTTTCAAAATCTATTGAAAATCGATTTTGGCACATAATATCTAAAATAAAATTCTGTAAGAATAAAATATCTAACAGGCATTGTAAAAAGTAATGCAACAGCAAAACTCACCTGAATAATTCTAATTCTACTTCACGAGTAGTATATTGCTGAATACGAATCCAGAGAAAATTTCTTAAATTATTCAACGCACCCATACTTCCTATACCACCGCCTTGCAGAAATGTAAATGTTACATATATCAATACTATATCCCATCTACGACAAGAAGTAGCAATTATTGGCACGATTAATTTTTTTTAATTAGAGTGAATAAACGTAACGATGTTTATCCACACGCACCTAAATTCTACAGGAACAATCGTGACACTGTCCACAATTTTCTTATTATATATTGGTACATAAAGATTTATCAAACGTCCAGATAGCAGCAACATGAAGCAAAATATCACTTTCAATTGAAGCAGGAAATCTGACTTTGGCCACAAAAACGGTGCTAAAGTCTTAGTCTTGTACCATAAATTTGTCCATGTGGAAGCATTATCTGATCTCTACAAATATTATTGTATAAATCAATATTTTCTCTTCCTTCTTAATGGAAAAATTTAAATAAAATTTTGATGAAATTTCATTGAATTTTATGTTTATTTTGAAACATTTGTGACCAATGATTTCATCATTAGTTTCACTAAAATTTTCTTACGATTTTAAGTACTTGGTAATAATTTTTCGTAAAAAAATTCACTAATTTTTATTTTAAATTTTCATTAAAATATTATCCGTTTTTCATTAAATGCAAAAAAAATATTTTCTTTATTTAATGTAATTAAAATTATATTGCACATTTGTTGAAATTTTATCAAATTTAACATCGAATAAAACATCAAGTTTATTGAAATGTTATCATAAAATTTATTAAAATTTCTCCACTACAGATCTATGGCTCGTGTATCACTCTTATGTATCACTTACTCTTTGATAATATCGTGATCGCATAATTGTATTATCATTAAGTGTATGATAATCGGAATCAAAATTACTAGCGATGCCAGGAGCTCGTAGACCGAGAGCAAAAATCAGCAAGTTACTAACATATCGCAAAATGAACAGAGCCATTTCGATTTGATCTGTCAGGCTACAAGAGATACAAAATTTAATAAATTAATTATTTCTAGATAAACTGTTATTTCCAACAAAATAATTTTAAAAAATTAAAAAATGTCTTATCTGTTTCATAGAAAATGGTTTTTCTTCTTTCAACATAAACTTACGAATTCAAGTGGAACCACCATTCAAGTTTTCCAATATTAATTAAAACAAGATTTTCAGCAACAAACGCTAATGTCCAAAAACCAAGTAGCACCAATCCATGACCATGTGGAGGCACACTTGGTAACAGTTTATGTCTTTCAATTTTCAATATATATATCGAATATGGATAAACGATCACTGTCAATACTGTTGTTAGTATCTGTAAAAATATTAATACTTATGCTATTATAATTTTAAAAAATATGTTTAAGAACAAAACTTACAACCAGAACAAAAAACAAATTTATCTTTTAGTTTTTTAATTTTTAAATAAAAGCATAAATAAAAGTTCTTTCCTCAAAAAGATTTAAAAACTTTTATTTAAATATTTAAAATTTTTTAAAAAAATAAATAGCTAAAGTTACTCTATACATAATAAATGGAAAATCCAACTTGATATAAAACAAACTTATAATATGAACAGCTATTCTTACCATATACCCATAGACCATTCCATCATTCAAAACTGTAGCTTGTAAAATTATTCTGATCACACTTAAAATAGGAACGAGATACAACACAAACTTTTGTAAATTATATAGTTTGCTTCTTGATAATGTACTTTCATCAGTTTCTGTTCCATACTTGTGATATATCCAAAGTTGGACAGACCCAAATATAATCAAGTACAAAGAAATTATACTGGTACAGACGGTATCCATAAAGCATTTGGACACGCCGTGATCAATCCAAATATCGTTGAAAGTTATATTTGGTGGACAATATCTTATTGTATCCATACTGTTGGACATTTGCATTATTATCAATTTAAAGTATTTAATTTGCTGTATCATTCAACTCCTTTTTTTTCTATCAAATACATTGTGAGTTTTACATAGCTCAGTGTGTGTATATATATATATACATCAAAAAGCTCAATATATTTGATATTAAATTAATGCATCTGAAATATATAGCATTAATCTATAAATGCATGTTAAGACTTACGTTGTTAATGTATTCAAAACTTGTATAAATGTATAATTAATAAGAATAAGCACGCTTGTGCATATGCATAAGCAAATTATTAAATTAAAATATAAAAATTACGAAAATTAACTAATTCAACAAAACTAATCATAACATTTACCTTAATTTTTGTTATTTATGTAATTTGATTGGTGTCGTACTCTGACATTTACATGTAGAACTCACATAGTCTATTATATACAATAAGTACAAAATAAAAAACACCGAAACTCTGAAGTTTAATAACAATGTTAATTGCACAAAAATTTAAGTTCATTTAAAGTAACATCAATCTTATGATTCGGACTTTTTCATAAAAAAACGTATTGTCATTCTTGATTACTTAACGCTCTCTTCTCTAAAGGTCCGTCTACATGGCAGTAGTAAGGTGCGATTTCATGCAGCGAGAAATCGCTGGCGACTTTCCCCCTCTACGTAGATATTGTGTAGTAGCGACAAATCGTCGGAAGTTCGTCCTGTCTGAACAGCATCGACAAGTCGCCACATCGCGCCTTTCAAGGAACAATGCTCTAGTTTACATCGAGCACTTGGTACGCGTATCAAATAGTGAATTTAAGCTGATCAGCCAATGATTAAACACATTCACTAGTTATTTACTATTTGATACGCGTACCAAGGCTGCGGTCCACTTGACGCTACAAATGCTTCGAAGCGTTTGATTGAAACAAAGATTTTTACGAATTGACCAATCAAAGAATGCTTCGAAACGTTTGTAGCGTCAAGTGGACCGTAGCCCAAGTGCTCGGTGTAAACTAGAGGATTGGTCGCACGAAAAAAGCCGCGGTGGCCGCTCTCAGGTTTCTCTCTGCTGTGCGGCGCAGTGCGTACAAAACGAATAGCTCTAGCCGAGCGCGAATCGGCGCAACCCAAGGGATCTTTTTTTTCGTTCAGGCATGTTCGAGCACCCTGAGGCACGAGGACCGAGGACCGTGAAACGTCTTCACCGCGGCTTCGTTGCGCGGTGTTTTCGGTCTGAGATCAACGGTCGATCCAAGACAACCGCGTCGGTGGTGCTTTCTCTCTCTCTCTCTCTCTCTCTCTCTCCCTCTCTCTCTCTCGCGCGCGCGCGTTTAAACATTCCGATTTTGACACTCAATCGCGCGTCGTGTTCATTAGGGTCGCATACGTCCAAGTTTACACCGTCGACTGTGAACCGAGCGTCTCGCACTGGCTTGGAATGATATTGCATGCTCTCACAGTTTCGCGTTGCGACACCCTCGCAAATGACGCAGACTCTGCTACTACCAGGTTGAAACCACCAGAAACCACCAGACGCTCGTCCC
The DNA here is from genome assembly GCF_013373865.1 of Monomorium pharaonis. Classification (NCBI taxonomy): domain Eukaryota; kingdom Metazoa; phylum Arthropoda; class Insecta; order Hymenoptera; family Formicidae; genus Monomorium; species Monomorium pharaonis. The sequence goes on along the minus strand of NC_050472.1, from coordinate 27,625,369 downwards.
GTCGCGTTCGAGGACATGAGGAATAACGCGACGACGGCCGCCTTCCGTCATTGATCCTCGATGAATATCTTCGACGAACGAGCACGTATACGCTGGAAGCATTCCTCGCTGCTTTTCTCGTTCTACTCGAAAGATCGATGAATGCAGCCGAGTCTGTCTCGTGGCAAGTCTTGCGAGATTATCGTCGGATTGACCAAGAAATCGCAACGGATACGTAACAATAAGGTATTACTACCAAATTACTACTAGTTTTATATATATTGTGTCTTTTTTCCCTCCTCCAAGATAGCAGTCTTATTTGCATCACACTCATTCTTGAGTAGGATGACTCGAGTAAAGCTTCCTTCTATGTTCTCTTTTTATGTATCTTCTTGCAAATTTGCAATTGTACCCACCTGTTTTCATGATGACACGTGGTTTCTCCAACATCGTAAACGTATCTTCTATTTTAAGCTACTCGAGAGGCAATCTTTCCTGTCCTATTTGTAGTTGGCGATTCTATCACTCTGTTCTCATTAATCTAACCAATCTTTGTCCGTATATCAAACAATTGAACTTGTTTGCATTTAATGGAGATAGCAAAAGTAATAATATAAGATATATTGTTGTTCAGCTTTCCATCAAGACTGCCAATGTAAGACTGATGTGTAGCATAATCATCTTTGATGTCAAGTACGGTCTGCATCAATGGGAAACTGTTTTTCGTGCTTCAAGGTGCCACTTCCACCATCGACCAGTACTAATCAATCAATTGCATTGGAACGTAAAGACGGTATAGCTAAAATTTTTTTTTTCTTTTATATACAATAACATTTTGCATTTTTTTTTAATCAGAATTATACATTGCCATATATTGTTGTACAAAATGTAGAAAATGATACATAATTGTTTAGCCACTATTCTACTATACACATAATTAATTATAGATTCTAATTTTGTTTTATCATTTTTCTTTAGAAACAATGGAACTCAGAGGTTTGTTCCCAAATTCTTGTCAATCTGGTTCTTTTGTGCCTGAAACACATGCAAATGGAAACAGGAAATCTATGAATACACTATCCACATTTAATAATGTAGGCTCAGATAATTGTGGATCTGTATCTAATATTCAAAGTACGCTGCGCTTATCGCGAGGGTTCTATGCGCGATTACAACCATTAGGACGATCCAGTACATCGTCAGGTCTTAATTTAAATACTGAACTTAGGCAGCAAAGGGAACCGTCGGAAAGCAAACTAAACGCTCTCTTTGACCAATACAAGGTACATGGCACATGGAATATGCATATGCACGTATTTCTATTTAAAGATATGTGATAATATAGAAATAAGAGATATGTGTAAAAGATACATGTGATAATAGAGAAATAAGAGATGTTAACATGTAAAAAGAAAGAAATAATTTTTTGGAAATAATTTTAGCAAAAATTGTTTTATGATGTAAGGTTTAAAACAATTGTATAAATATTATGAGTAATATGTATCATGTTTTTATTTTTAAGGATCCCCATGAAGATGTAATATTACCTGAGGGTATAGAAAGACTCTGTGATGATTTACAATTATCACCCGATGAATTTAAAATACTTGTGCTCGCATGGAAACTAAATGCGGAACAAATGTGCCAATTCACGCGCCAGGAATTTGTCACGGGATTAAAAGCGATGAAGGTTGATAGTATACGCGGTATACAGGCACGGTTGCCTGAAATCGTTCAAGAATTGACGATCAATAGTGATTTGTTCAAGGATCTCTATCGATTCACATTCCGATTTGGTCTCGACGTGATATCTGGTCAAAGAATCCTACCAGCTGATATGGCGATTGATCTTTGGAGACTCGTTTTCACGATACGTGAACCTCCGCTCTTAACGAGATGGCTAAACTTTCTACAATGTCATCACATCCGAGGGATACCTAGGGACACTTGGAATATGTTCTTAAACTTTGCCGAGAGCATTGGAGACGATCTTGGTGCTTATGATGATGCGGAAGCATGGCCAAGCTTATTTGATGACTTTGTAGAATATGAAAATGACCAAATGAACCAAAATATCACTAAAGATGACATTATGAAAGATACTTCTTTTGACAAAGCTTAATAATGTTTTTGTTATGAAAAATAACAGTAAAGCGAAAGGTATCTTTAAATCTGATCTTTGAATCATCTGACATTCTGCGATCGACATTTTATTCTTATCAGTATCATCAAGGAAGCAATACTTTTGATTATTATATAATTATCCTTTTTTAACATCCACTTGTTATTGCGTCATTTTGTTCATATTCGGTATTCTATTTCCTAATATAAATATACTTTATTATGTGTAATATTTAATTTTGTGTACGTATTTGCGCGCGCGCGCGCGTGTGTGTGTGTGTGTGTATAAATGAGAAATCTATATTACAGATTTTAATGCTAGTGGCAAATTACATATTATCATGTGTTTGTTTTATATGAACAAAGTATCAAAGTTGTGTATTTTTACATTTTGTCTGACCATAATGAAATATGTCTAACGACATGTTATGTTCTATGCAATTAATAATAAAATTGCTTATAATAATGAGCGTGATAAATAATCGTATCGAGAGATATAATTGTGCTTATTTATTGTGTGGGAGCTACATGAAAGCGCGATACTAGATAGATTATTATCCGTTTTACGGAATGTTATTTTATAGAAAATCTATCTAGAATGCATACAAATAATTGCATAAGATTATTGCTTTTTTCATTAAGTTGTGATATGTATAAAAGTGTATTTTTAAATTATATATATTAATATACTGTGAAAAAAGATAAAAAATTATAAAATTTTGATACAGCAATGAATAAAATTATAGCTTTAAAAAATACAAATAGCGCTGAATATTGCCATCCTATCGTGACGTCCATGTGGATATTGTAAATTATATTGCATTATATATTATATATAACCTGGAAAAAATATTGATTTAATAAGTCAGATCATTAATTTTTAATTTATACATATAACAATACTATAGATCCTTTGTAATTTTAAGCAGCTAGAGAGAATATTTTCGATTTTTATATTCAACACGGAGAGAATATTGAATGTCTTATTTGATAAGGAATAAAAAAAGCTGTTGAATTTTGTTATACTGTTGCTTATATTATTAATATAAAAATTATTTGAATAAAAAAAACATCAAAAAAATGACATTGTACTAGAATGGATATTAATTACGTTATAGCAATACTTCATAATTTTGTGCTATAAAAAAATCTTTAACAAAATATAAAAATCATATATTTTACACATTTAAAGAGGAATGTTTAGAAATAATTTTATATGTAAATCTGAATTTGTGACAGCGAATATAAATGTATATAGTCTTTAATTAATATTTTTAATATTTCTTGGATATACGGGTCGACAAATATAAAGTTATGTGTACATATGTGAATGTATGTGTGTATACCATGTCTTTCTGAGATAACAGGAGAGTTTCTACCAAATTAATTTTGTAACAAATTATATTTATTAAAAAATCAAAATATTTTATTAATAGTTCAATAAGAAAAGATAATATATAATGTAATTTACTCTACTGCAAATAATTTATAAGAAAATATTTTATAATATATAAGTACTGTATATTCTCTTACTATAAATTTACATTAGACTATCGTGTGCATGCACACAACACACACACAGTTGCACACAGTACTATAATTTTGTAATTTGCAAATAATTTTTATTAAATTGCGAGCTTCAGATAAAAAAAGAGATAAGTGTTCTACAGATATATTAAAAAAATGTTATGGTTAATATTCCGTCCTTTTTACACAGCATTTGATGTAGGTACATTTATACAAAAGCTATAGGTTTAAAAGTACGAGAGCGTAGATTTTGAAACAAAATGTTTATGCAAAGGATGTAACAAAATGTTTAGCTTAATATATAAATACCTCTAAGGCCAGTATTCATAGTCGGATCTTATATTTAAGATCATCTTAACTGTCTTAAGATGCCATCAGCCAATCACAGAGCTGTATTAGCATCTTAAGATATTGGCTTAGTTTACATCGTGCATTTGATACGCGTATCAGGTACCATATTCGTATCAAATTCGTACTAAATATTTAGTACGCACGATGTAAACGCTGCCGGATCAATTTGGTACGAGCGTATCAAGTAGGAGTATCGTACTAAACTGATACGCGTACCAACTTACCAAGTGATACAAATGTCGATGTAAACGCATAAAACGCATTTTAGAGAGAATTTAGCAATTGAGCATAACCTCAGTGCTAAAATCTAAAAACCGGTGTAAAAATGTCTTAGTAGGAGACATCAACATAAATTAAATTTGTATTATATTTTTCACAGTACATGCTTAGTACATTCGATGTAAACGCGCCCGTATTAAGGCTTTGGTGCGCACCAAACTTAATACGCGTACTAAGGTTTTGACGATGTAAACTAAGCCATTGCTTGAGACGATCTTGAAATAAGATTCGACTATGACCTAGTTTACACCGAGCACTTGGTACGCGTATCAAATAGTAAATAACTAGTGAATGTGTTTAATCATTGGCTGATCAGCTTAAATTCACTACTTGATACGCGTATCAAGTGCTCGGTGTAAACTAGAGCATAATATATAGCACAAGGCTGCCACAAGCCATGCAAAAAATGCGCGAATTTCAAATATAGAATGAAAGAATATGATAGAATTTCGAACCAAATTTAAAACAAGACATTTCTATACAAGACATTATTTATTGAATCAATAATAAATATAAGTAATATGATTCAAAGTCTCACATTAAACTCGAAATTAATGATCTATTATAATTAGCTCATCAATGCCCCAATCTTCATAGCTATTGTCAGGCAGATAGCGACGTATAATTATAGGAATTTTTCGCTGCTTTAATTCCTTCATAGCAATTTGCAATGGATCTGTCTCTCCTTCTAATTCTACCATCACGGGAGCACACATTGCTATCTGTAATGCTCTTGTGCCTAGAACTCTTGCCCTTTCATATCTAAAATGTTAATTACACAATTTATATATTGAAGAAGCTCTTTGATACTTATCATTTTATAAACAAATTATATACTTAGTCATATATCTTGTCGTTATTCTTTTTGACCTTTGAACACCACCAGTAGCTTCGTTGGCATTCAATAATTCAATGTTTTCACCATCATCTTCTTGAGGTTCTAATTCGATGTTGTCCTCGTCGTCCACATCATCGAAATCATCCGCGACCCTAAAGAATAGGTTAGGTTAGGTTAAATTCATCACAGGCAAACAATGTACTTGCATAAATCGTATTAATTTTAATATTATTCAGCAATTTACTTTTTTGCTCCTAATTTGTGAAAGAGTAACAGTAAATAGAAAAAAAACAGGTTGACCATTCGATCGGGATTAAAATACAAATTCTAACCTAACCTATATAAACTTCAACAAATAGAAACTTTATATAACTTACTCATCTCCGTCGAAATCTTCATCAGCCATTATCTATTTATTTATTATTTATTAATTTCGAGAATGTAAGTTTAATTCGTTTTCAATCGATTTTTATAATAAAAGTGATCTGGATCAACTCGACACTACACACTCTCGATCACTCGTCGACTCGTCCTTTCAATTGTGATTGCTTTCAATTGCGACCATTGCGACTAACGAGTAAGTGCGAGTATCGTACCGCTTCTTGACTTCCGCCGGCTAGTTGCCCTTGCCGATTTGCCGAATGCCAAATGCCATGCCACACTGCCACAGTCTTTAGTCTTTAGCGCTCTAGTGTCTTTTGTCGCTTTTATGTTTTTTGCTCTGTCAGACCGATTGTCGCAGGCTGATGTATGGTTCGGAGTCCGGCAAGAATCATCAAAAATTTTTAAATCTCATGTGGTATTTGCTTTCGTGTAACTTTTTCAATTTATAAATTTTGGATTTCCAAAAAATATTGAATGACACATAGCGTAAAATGGCGACGGAAAAGGATTTAGTAAATGGTATTAAATAAATGTATATATATATATATATATATTATATATGTGTGTGTGTGTGTGTGTGTATGTAAAATTGAATTTGTAAACATTTCAAAATCAAGAATTACATAATTATTTGAAAAGTAATATTTCTTGGTTTTATTTTTAATTTTACTAACCGCAATAGAAAGTCGCGTAATTTGAACAATATTTGCATATTTATACCATTTCGTATTTTCGTTCTCTTTTATCGCATATGTATACTCTTGCTTTTCATTTCTTATATTTGCTGCTTTCCATTTATCTGAAAGTGGAACTGAGTCACCAGTAATGTATTTTATACTCGGATAGTGACGTCATTACTCAGTGATTTAAAGAAACATGCAAGTGATCGCTTATTTTAATGACAAAATTATCTTAATATATAACCTCACTTCTCAAGTGAGTATGCGAGACTCAGTAAAGCACACGGTTTTGAAATTGCTCATATTGTAGGAAAGAACTCAGTTGAATCTCGCTTGTGAGAATGCAAAAGGAACGTGCATTTAACTGAGTTATGACGTCATAGAATTATCTGAGTTTTGATGTAAATGGAAAGAAGCAATTAAAAATGTATTCTGATTTTAAAGCCTCATAAAGCCCCATAGCCTTATAAACTTTTATTTCTATAAAATATAAAAGATATCTTGCTTGCATGGATTAAATTTATAGCTGTACGAGAATCGTTAAAGGCCGATGGAAATCTTGATCGGATAAAAGCAGAAATGTGTACAGAGGTGATAAAATTGCTCGATTGTTCTAATAAAGAAAACAAATCAGAAACTGTCAAGCCTTCTCACGATATTGTTTTTCTCAATGAACTCGTCAGAGAATATCTGGATTGGATGGGTTATAAATATAGTTCTACTGTATTTATCACAGGTACATTATTTTATAAAATATATACAAATTATGTACATCGTTACACTTAATAACAATAAATATTGAATGTGAACAAATGTATTTTTTTAAACAAAATCTCAATGCATCATTCAACAATAAAATTGAATAAAACGTGTTATTCCAGAATGTGATCTTCCCAAACATTGCTTGGATCGTAAGCTTCTTGCACAAGGCTTAGGGGTAAAGGACAGTGAAAAGAGTAAAAACTTACCGCTATTATGTGGTCTTGTACAAACATTTACTAGCTTAAAAAATACTTAATTATAAGATCTACATGAGCATATATTATTCAACATTCAAAATTGATTGTGATTTGAATGCTATTTATTTCCTATGTACGTTACAAATTTCACATACTTGGATATTTTTACACACGCATGCGCGCGCTCACACACACACACACACACACACAACATGCAAACTCAAATGTATGCAGATTGTTATATTTATTGCAATAAATAATAGAAAACAAAGCAGAAATTTTACTTTTGTAATACATGACAACTGTACCATATCACAACCATCAGCAATATAGCACAGTAAATGTAAAAATATCTTTAATTTTTGTGTTTGGTAAGATACAAGAATGTGTTAAAAGAATTTCATCATTTTATTTCGTGATTTTTCTTATACACTGACATCAGATTATGAAAGTACAATATAACGTGATAGGAAGGGCAAGGGGGAGGAGAGAGGGAGAGGGGGGGGGGGGGAGAGAGAGAGAGAGAGAGAGAGAGAGAGAGAGAGAGAGAGAGAGAGAGAGAGAGAGTGTGTGTGTGTATAGATAGTGGAGATCCTAAATAAAATTGTCCTCTTATACTCATTTTTTTAACCATTTGGGTTTTTTTTTTTTTTTTTTTTTTTTTTGACAAAATTGCCACAAAATTGCATCAGCTACAATGTACATGGCTTATTATAATAATAAACTTATATATAGTATTTTAATGTGTCAAGTCACGTGTTAATTATGTAAAGGCCATAGCATGTCATTCTTTTTCTCTTTTCATGTTAGAACAGTTTAATTATCGCATGTCGTTTCTCAACTTTTTTTTATTACACAACTATTGGTTTATTTCGCTTGCTGAATGCTTCGCAATAAGTACTCTACTACTAAAAGACATTTGTTAAAAAAAATCTTACCACGCGCTAAGCTGTATAGCAACGAGTACAAAATAATAATAATAATAATAATAATAATAATAATAATAATAATAATAATAATAATAATAATAATAATCATAATCATCATCATCATCATCATCATCATCATCATCATCATCATCATCATTATTATTATAATTTCCGTGATATTGTGATTTCCGTTTGAAAGTACTCTATCAAAAAAATATATGTAGTGCTGGCCTTTTTCTAAGATAAAGTTCTTTGATCAACCATCAAAGATATCTAGTGATGTCATTTATGCTTGGATTTTTTCTTCTTCTTTGACTGCTTGCTTCTGCTCTTTGATTTTTTCGATTTCTTCTTATGTTTCTCTTCGTCACTGCTACTGTCGGACGAATCAGAATAAGTGTCTGAATCCGAACTACTGTCTTTCTTAGCAGATTTTTTCTTTTTATGCTTTTTGTGCTTTTTTCTTTTTTTCTTATGCGACTCATCGCTGCTGTCGGAGTCAGAGGTAGTTGTGTCGGAACTGCTGGACGTATCCTCGCTGCTACTGGACTTGGATCGTTTTTTCATAGATTTAATCTCCATCTCTTTGTCCAATTCTGTTTCGTCCAATTTAACTTTCTTCGCAGGTGACGGTTTACCTTCCTCGCCATCAGATTCCGAGTCTGAAGCTGAATAATCGGGCTCGAAACTCGCCTCATCAAGTATACTGCGCTTGCGATCAGATACCAGTCTTGGATTCTTCCTTTGTTTTTTCAACGAGTCTGTCAGAATGGGTGGCTCAACGTTCTCGGCGTAACTAATTTTAATCTCGTTACCATCTGATTTGTCCTTGGAGATCGCGCTCTCCTTGTGTTTTTGCTTCTTCTCCTGATTTTTCTCTTTATCCTTTTTGTGCTTCTTGTCTTTACGTTTCTTATGTTCTTTAGATTTACTCCTACTGCGGTGCTCCTTTTTTCTCTTCTTTTCCTCCCGCGGTTTTTTTTCCCGCCTTTTCTCTTCCTCATCATCTTTCGACTTCAACAAACTGACTTTGGATATTTCCGTTCTTTTAAATACGCAAGCCGAGGGAGGTGTTCTGCCTCTGTGTTCGCGGTCTCGTTCCTTGTCCACACGATCTTTGTCCACGCGTTCTCCTTTCGTGTCATTTCTATTGGAGCGGAAATCCGTCCTACAATCGAATCTAGGCTCCCTCTCTGCTTTCAATTCGCTGCCGCTTCGAAAATCCGATCTATCCTTCAACCGATCGCCTCTATCTTTGTCTCGTTTTCTCTCTTCCAAAAAAACTTTCCGTTCGCTGCTTGTCGCAGTTAACGAAGAAGACTCGACGCGTCGCTCTAAAAGTGGAGAGGCAATTCTCTTTTCTCTCCTGGGCGATCGACTTCTCGACTGATTCTCGTTCTTGGCGTCACGCCTCTCCAGGAATCCCTTTATCGGACTAATCTTTTTCTCCTTGCTGTCCTCAATTTTCTCGCCGAGTCTCTCTTTCGCTGACAGTCTAGTCGGTGAATAAGCTGTCTCTGGCACAGGTTTGAATTTGGTACGATCGAGCTTAGCTTTCTTTGCCGGTTCGGTGATTTCGACATTTCTCTCGTTTCTGCCAACGTTGATCGTCACATTAACGCTTTTTCGCGATTCTCGATTGACAGTGGACTCCACTGTTTCCAGCACCTTGGGTTCAGGATTTTGATAAAGTATCTTTCTACTCTCGCTGATCTTCTTGATCTCGATCGGCCGGATCGCGTTAATGGCTTTTTGGAATATGGCGTTCTCCGCCCGCTTCAGTACCTCCGACGTAACCATCTTGATCGATTTCGGCTCGTCCTCTCTCTGGACCTTCTCCGTCGGCGAATCGCTTACGTCGTCATCGTCATCATCGTCGGGCTTTTCGGTTGTCTCATCCCTTTCCCACTTTGATAACTCGGGTATCGGCGCCAGAAATTCATCCTTTTTCGGCGATTTCTCTGTTGCTAGGACAGCGGTGGTGGCGGTGGTAGTGGCGGTGGTAGTGGTGGTAGTAGTGATGGCTGTTTCCTTCGTTTCGATTTGCGGGTGTTCCGAGAGCAGAGAATATTTCTCCGTGATAACAGTATTGATTTCCGTGTCATCCAATCCTCCATAGAGACTATCGATCGGCTTCATGTCAGACTTGAGTTCCGGGATCGGTTTGAAGTTTGGATTCGGTGGATTCGTGGCAAATTCCGCACGATCTAGTCGACCACTGCCAAGACTGGATTCATTGAATTCCGGTGGTTCTGGATTCATTGCTAAAGACTTATCCTCGAATTCTTCTTTGATCGGCGTGATAGACACTTTGTTGGAAATACATTCTATTCTATTCTGAATGTTATTCTCCTCATTACACGTCTTTACAGAGTCCGTGATCTTGAGCGACGAAGATAAAGTGTCGTTATTCGTTTTACTCTCGACCAGCAGACCGTCCGTCTCCATCGTCTTGATCGTTAAATCATCTTTGGCTGATGCTTCTTTCTGATTGGATTTCTTGTCCTTCTTCTTCTTCTTCTTCTTCTCCTTCTCATCACTGTCCTTCTTCTTCTTCTTCTCTTTTATCTTCTTCTCCTTCTTCTTCTCTTCCACCTTTTCTTCGTGGTCCTTTTCCTTCTTCTTTGTACTTCGTTCTGGCGACAAATCTTTAGGATCGCCCCTGGATTTCTGTGAGTATGGGCTTGAACTCTTCCTATTCTTTTTCCGCTCCATCGAGCGTCTCTCGTATCGTTCATGACGATCTCTATCCTTTTCAGACTCATATTCGCGTTCGCGTCTTTCTTTCTCTCGCAGCCGATTCTTGTCGTCTTGCCTATGGCGATCTCGATCATCTTTATAACTGTAACAGCAAAATATTAATACAAATACAAATAATGTCTTTGTAATAAATTATCAATAAACTTAGTGCATGTCTTTCTTTCAGTATGTATTTTAAGTAATAAACGTATTAAAATTTCTATCACATTGATAACTATTGATAATTGATACTTGATATTAAATAATTTTCTGATGAATTAATGATGACTGAATAATCAATTTTATTTACTGCAGAACGTACCGATCTTTGTCGTAATCTTTCTTCTCGACATGTCTATCATCATCTCGACGATCACGAATATGTCTATCGTCTCGTTCCTTCTCCTTTTCTCTTCTATCGCGATCATCTTTTTCTCGTATTCTATCCTCATGTTCTCTAGGCGGCCTATCGCGATCCTCTCTGTTTACGATTCTGCGGTCTCTATCGTCCCTCTCGCGCATACGATCCTCACGTTCGCGACCCCTTTGAAGGGCAAGATGCGTTACAAATATATTCCTTTTACAATACAATTTTCTCTGATAAAACGTGTAACATAAGAACATTAATTTCATTTTTTCTTAAATAAAACACAAATGAAAATGATATTAATGTTCTTATGAAAAAAAGTAATCATTTCGATACAATCTCCAACATTTATTTACCTATCATCTCTCAATCTATCACGTTCGTCATTATCATGATCCTTAGATAAATGCTCCCGATCTTCTTGATCTCTCAAGGAGCGCTGCCTCTCACGATCGTCCCTCGATGATCTTTCGGAATGTTCCACACCCGGTGGCGAGAGATCGTAGTAGCCCTCAGTACCAGGCGGTGCTACATCGTCGAATCGCTTGTGTGATGAAGAGTCTCTCAGAGGACTGCTAAAACGCTGCGGCGGTGGAGCTCCGGAATATCTGTTGACAGAAGACCAGTATAGCACTTGATACATTTATCCTGCTAAATATTATATAATCTTTTGTTCTTTTTAATACATAATGCATTTTTATCTATCTGACATCTAGCACGCGATGAACATTGTTGCGTAGAATAGTTGTTAGTAACGCGAATTTATTCAATCTCAAATATATCGAGAAAATTAATTGGGTTAAGAGATACTCAGAGAAAAGAGAAGCTCAGATAACAGTTTATTTATCCCTTAAATTTCTTTCCACTCTTCCGTCAATTCTGAGGTTTATTTGGCATATCAGTGATGTGTAAGAGATACCTATTTAATAAAAATTCAAATCACAATAGAAATAAGTTAATTCTTTATAAAACTATGTTGCACCTTTTTGATCTCCATACAAGCTGAAAGGATGAACATGACATAATTGCAATCATCTATTGCTGAGACTTTGTTAAAATTATTAACTAAAATTATATAAAATTATGAAGTATAGAAAACAACATTTGTAATTATAAATTGCTTTAAAATAGACAAGATAAAAGGCTTGTTTTATTTAACTCAACTTTTTGCATATCTTTCCTCTTTTTGTTTCCTTTCAGGTTGGAGAGAAAAAGAGAAAATAAACTGCAACAAGTTCAGTTGAAAAGAACAGACCTATATTTTCACGACTATAATTATATAAATATTCAAATAATTACAGATATCAAAATTAAGAAATTGCTGGATAATAACTTTTTGTATTTTGTAATTTATGTTTGATTACATTGTGACATGGTACATTTCTAGTAACATGTTCCAATTTAACTGAAAATAAATAGAAATAAACTTTTTTTCATTACAAATGTTGATTTGGCCCTGAATTCACCTGACTCAGAAACCATGCAGATGTGTCAATCAGCTGGCTAGCTTCTCTCCATGATGGTCCTTGATACTCTTCCTTGCTTCTTTCTTCTTTTTTTCACTTTTTTAAAAATTACATATCACAATATGCATGTAACATATACGTGTGTGTGTGTGTGTGTGTGTGTGTGTGTGTGTGTGTGTGTGTGTGTGTGTGTGTGTGTCGTCACAAATTACATACATGCATTTTGCATAATAATATATTTAATGATATTATAGTAATATATATAGTAGAGATAAAAAAGTGCGCTTGCTAGAGTATAACCCTTATATAAAACATTACATTACACATACGTATTAAGATTAGATACTAATTAATAAAAATTTTGCTATAAAAAACTATTAATTATTCAATAAAGTTATTAAACTAGAAATAGATCTTACTTGATCTATCTGGTATAATAATTATCAAACATTATATATAATTAAAGGTACACATAATTTAACAAAATAATTTGCAATATTACATTATACTTAAGTATATTCTAAAAGTATAACGTAAAATATACATACATACATACATACATACATACATACATACATACATACATACATACATACATACATACATACATACATACATGTATACATATGTATAATATTTTAAATATAATTATATAAATATATTATCAAAATTTTTTCACGGTATTACAATATGTCTTAATAATAATAATAATAATAATAATGTAAAAATTAAATATTATATCTTCTGTATGTACGAATATAATTCGCATATATACTAATATTGACACACGCGTACGTGAATTATATGTGTTTTAAACTGTGTTAGTATTATTTGTGTGTATGCGCGCGCGCGCGTGTGTGTGTGGTGTGTGTGCACAAGAAGGGCGTATACATGATGATCGCGTATTTATATTTAAAAAATCGTAAATTTTAATTATATAATTACTTCATATGAAAAAATCTATCAAAAAATAGATTTATATAGCAAAATTAAATATATAAAAAAATAAATAATTTTATATCAAATAATTTCACTATGCATATAAATCACATTCTCACATTATAATACTTTATTGTGTTATTACTGTCTTAAATATAATACTGTCAATATTATTCTAAAAATAAATTAATCAAGTATTGCTCATTTTTGAGATATAAAAGCATAAATATGCAATATTGGAAACACAATCTTTTTTAACTCAACCTTTTTCTCAGTACTTACAAATAACATACAAGTGTATAGAAAAAAATATATCAATTTGTACAATCAGATATCACGAGATGAATTAATCAGATACAATAATCTTACAACATACCATTTCTCATGTATCACTCTTGTAAAAATTAAAATGTTATAGTAAAATAGATGAGCTGCATAAATTTGATATAGCAAAAACTCCACATACTTATACATGTATTATACTTATATTTAACGATTTTTTTTCAATTATCTACTTTATTTGTGAATATTAAGATTTGTTTATTCAGAGAAGAATAGTCAATAATGATAATTTAAGAAATTATAAAAGAATTTAACAGGTCTAAAGAAAGATTTATGCACAGAAGAGAAAAACAATTTTAATTATTTTATTATTTACCCCCTCCGCCACCCCAAGCGCATAATTTTTATCTTTAATTTTCATAATTCTTTAAGAATTTGTACATTGACGCAATCTTAAAATTGATATGCATTTGTATCTTTTCGTATGCATCTACAAGTATAAAAAATATACAATATGATATATTGTATGTGTGCGCACGCACGCGCACACGCACACAATAAAATATTGTATGCATAAAAAAAGATATCTTAAATAAGCAGCAATGTACTTTCTTCAAAACAAGATACTTTATCATATTAATATAAAATTGGATGGAGCATAGAGATGCTTATCATCAAATTTATGCATGTAAATGCGTGTTTAATTTATATATGTATTATTAAAATGACTTCCAAAAACATTTCTGTACACCGGCATTTTTCACTAACAAGATAATTGAATTTATATATCATGTCGCTTTTGTATAATTCAACAGCCGTAGTTTCGGAGTCTTTTTGCTTAAATAAACTAGTGGCATAGACATCTCGGTAGATCAACTGCATAGCGTAGTGTACATGAATGAAAGTACTATTGAGGCGAAAATACCTGTTGTAGGAATCATAATAGTCTTTCCTGTCCGTAGGTGAAGGTCCCAATGACATAAGTGGTGGTGGTGGTGGTGGTGGTGGTGGTGGTGGTGGTGGTGGTGGTGGTGGGTGGCTTCCAGTGACTAGATGCGGCATCAACGGCGGTATATTGTGTTGGGACGGCTGATTTCTTCCTATGGGATATCTCGGCAGCGGTCTCTCTCTAGGCGGTAAATTGCGCTCACGATCACGGAATGGATAATCATGAGCCGGTGAATCACCATAGTAAGTATTATATCCATCTCGAGGCTCGCGTGATCGTGGTCTGTCTCTCTCGCGATCCCTTTCCCTTTGAAATCTAAAAAATTAAATCGTACATATGTATTGCACATTGAGAATGCATCACTTTATGGTGTACATGGGAGCGTCCATATGATAAATATTATGAGAGGGATGATCTAACCTCGGAGGTGATCTGACTGGCGATCGATATCTCAGTAAGTCTCGATCTCGATCTCGCTCGCGATCCCTGTCGCGATCACGATCGCGATCGCGATCTCTTTCCCTGTCTCTCTCTCGATCTCTGTCTCTCGACAGAGATAGCCTTGGCGACTGACTACGGGAATACGATCTAGATCTGCAACGTCAGGTAAAACTTGAAGAATCGAATAATATAACGGGATATATTTGCTTTTTATTTTTTCTCATTAAAAGAGTACCTGCTGATAGAGAAGCTACCGCTTCTTGATCTACGCTTTGGAGTACGACTACGAGGTCGGAGAGATAACGGGGATCTCGTTGATCTCCGTTTTGGCGGACTGCGAGATCTACTGATGCGAGATGCAAAAGGTGATCTACGGCCAAAGGAGCGCGATCTCGATCGACTGTAGCTACGTGATCGAGATCGCGTTCTGCTTCTTCTTCTATGCTTCCCTAAACGTCGATCTCTCTCATCCTTCTCTCTAAGCATTCGTTCGAATGCTTCCAACGGATCGTCAATGATTCTGAAGAAAGAAAAAGCCTATATTATAATAGAAATCACAAATGTATACACGCATGCATGGTGTATTAATTATTTTTTAAAGGACGATTAAGATTTTTTATTAATAAAAAAAATTAATGATAAATTAACTTACCCAGATGGATTACCATTATGTATATTTCTACCTAGTCCAGGTGGTGGTGGTTGCAGGTTTCTATATCCAACTAAAATAAGGTATACAAATGAAATACTAGCCAACAAATTAAAGTTCATGCAACAAGTTATATGAAATGTTTTAAAGAATTGGCAATAAATGTCAGCTCAAAGCATTCACTTCTACAACAAAAAGCTTATAGAAAAGTACTGTTCGCATAAAAGAGGCAAACAGATGCTTTTTGTATTTAAAAACCACCATCAGTTTTTCTCTCTTTTTTATCTATGTCATCTATCAAATTGACAGTAAATGACTTACTGTGATGCAACCCTCTCATTAATCTCGGTGGTCCGCTATAGTTTCGGGGTGGCTGAGATGGTCGATATCCTTGCTGTTGGTAAGGAGGTCTATCATATCTCGGTGGTCCATAATGCGATCCCTGTTGATGCGAATATAACGGTATTCGATGACTCATGTACGGATCCGGCAAAAGCGGAGGATTATGCGGAGGTACGTTTGGTGGTGGCTGATTGTAATTTGGTTGTGGAATACGTTCTTCGCCTGGTGGAAAAGGCAGTAATGGTGGTTGATTGCCAGATGAGGGTACGTGCAAGTGGGGTTCGTCAACCTAAAATCAATTACAGCAAGGTGCAGCAAGGAATAAATAGAGATATTAAAGAAATATAACTTTTTAGAATAAAAAAATGCTTTTGCTCACTGTTGGAGTGCCTGCACGATCTTCATTAGACCTACGTATTCCACTGTCATAATGCATAGTAGGATAATGCCCATCATCCGCTAAATGTCCTTGATAACCCTTGGAAGGAGGCAGGTTCATTAAATGAGGTAAAACTGTGCTTGAGGATGGATATTCACCGTGCTGAGAGTGTCTGGGAGACAGGGATCGATTTCGATTGCGATTCAATGGCCGTAAATTCTCAATTCTACGACCACGTTCTCCACTTCTGTATTATTGTGACAAAAGACACAGGGAATAAGTAACTCAACTTGAAAATATATAGATACATATATGATGTTGGTAATGTTGCAGGACTTGCTATCTCACCTGTCACGATGTCCATCTCTGCTAAAACTTGGTCGACGTTCTCGTGATTGACGCTCTCCTGAATATTCATTGTCTCGCTCTTTCTTATCACGAATAGACGGATCACTTCGTTCGCGTTCTCTCTCTGGTGAGCTCACGAGGGCAGGAATTGGAAGTAGAGGTTCTGTTCCTGGAGGAGGAGGCACCTCAGTTTCCTCGTCAGTTGTTAATTTTGTTACCGAGTCACTTTGTAATTGTGACTCTGAAGTAGATTCAGGCAGAACTGTCAGAGGCACATCACATATGAGTAGGCGATTCAAATTGACGATTTTAGCTTACTAAAGAGCGGGTTAGCGATACATCCATCGAATTGCATCCGTACTGGATTCTCTCGCGCTCTCTCTTTCATAGTGCATTTGAGGTTATGTATTTAATTGTCAGCTGGCTGATATATATTCAAATTCATCGTCAACGAACGAAATTAAGTATATTATATAACATGTCTTATCGTAATAAAGTTATTTTGTACATTACACGCCATATGAAATAAAAAAGGTAAAACTTAATTATAAACTTCAATACAATGGCGCCTGCCTTCTGTTTACGTACAAGAAATGTAGAGTTGAGAGGTAGATTTAACATTGCAAGGTGCAACGCGCGCGCGCTCGCGCCACCACACACACACACACACACACACACGCGCGCGCGCCCGCGCGTACACAACTCGATTAAAGAAAAAAAATAGTTGCCATTTTTTTTCATTTTTATGAAAGATATTTTTTCCCACATTTTACCTAGTGTAATTTAAAGATTTTATTGATGAATAAACTTGCATCATTTAAATATTAGATATTTTATTAAATTAGATAAAAGAGCGTAAACGCGCGCTGTGTCATTTTTTCCCCAAGTTGTATATATAATATTATTTTTTCTCATGTATATTTTCTACATATATATTTCTTATTTTTAAAATTTTTATAAAACATTACAAAATATCACTATAGAGAGACATTTAATTATAAATTACACAATTACACTTTTAATAAATTTTACATCAATAAATAGAATATTTAAACCTTTAATGTATATATCTAATTTATTATAAAAATTTGTTATAGTTAATTAAATACCACGTTTTTAGCAAAAATAACATTGTATGCTGATTTGAAGCTAAGAAATCATGTAATTATAAAACATGAAATTTTACGGATGTAGCCATTTTGGTTGTCTGATATGTTGCGAAATCGTCTATTATCTAGTATTACATGGATCTATTTATTTTTTAAAATTATAAGTACATTAAAATGATAACACACATTAGTTAATAAAAAATACTTACTGGCTGATGACGGTGGCTGTGAACCAGAGATATTGGTTGAGAAGTGTTGCAAAGCAGATTCGAGATCAGTGGATTGCAATTCCATAGGTTCTTGCGATGGTGCGTTTTGAGTAACGGATGACTGTATGGTTTTAGTCTGAGAAATTGGATGACTCGTTGCTTGTTGCGTTTCAGTTTTTGACTGATCAGTTAATATAGTGATTTGTCCAATACTTTGAGCAGGAAGCCGATACGTTTGTCTTTTGGCGTAACCAGTTTCATTCTTAAAATTCATTACTGCATTACGTAGAAATCGATTAGGTATAAGAGTTTCTGGCGATACATCTCTTTCATTACAATCTGGACATTCGTGTTCTTCGGATTCTAACAAAAACGTGCGAATGCCTGTTGTGAGAAAAAAAATACAGATAGTGAATATGACTATGAATATGAAAATATAAAGATATTAATAATTGATTAAAAATATTAATAATTTGTCTGATAATAATTGATATTTTGGTGATAAAAGATTTACATTCGTCACAAAAGGAATTTCCGCAACATGGTATCATCACTGCATCCGTTAAAAGATCTTTGCAGATGTTACATAACAAATCTTCTGGTATCTCTGGCTTTTCAGCTATAGGTTCTGGATCTTGCGAAAATGGTGGTCGTTCTTTTTTACCTTCCTTATAAGCCTGACTAAAAATGGCAAAAGAAAATAATTATAAATATATTATATGTCGTATAATATATTGTAAACTTTATAATGATTGAGACTTACTGATCAATAGCGGGAACAGCATAATGTCCTGTAGGTGTCATCATAGCACCAGGTACCAAAGGTCCCTCGACTGGTACCATAAAACTTCTAGGAATACCTGTGCTCTTTTTTATTTCAATTGGTTCTTGATTTGTCCCCAGTGGGCAGTTTTTTATCCAATGTCCTGGCTGATGGCATTTGTAACAACGATAATTTGCAGGTACATCACCAGTCTGATTGGCTCCACGAATTTTCATGTAACTAATAGAGAATATAAAACATACGTTAAACTTTCTTACTTTGACCGTATATTATATAATTTGACTCACACATTTTGTCTATAAATCAATATAATATTGCGTACTTTGATGGATCATAGTCTTGAGTAGATTGTGTCATCATAGCTCGGATCTTATCTTCCTCTGAGCCATCTAATCTTGTGAGATCTACAGCTCTGCCTAAATTAGCTTCATCCTTTACATTACTAAATGGAGGAGCTTCATTTCGATCCCAAGAACGTTTTTGTTGTACCGTCAAAGGAACTCTGGCGACAATAAGACTGGTATTTTTTGCAATTAACGCATTGTCGTCCATATAATCTAGAGAAGTGAGCATGATTATAATATCCAATAGTGTTATCAATCATACAATTAATAGAACATTTATTATGAAATTATTTAAAATAAATTCAGATTTGAATTACTTAATTATTCCTTAGATTTTTATTATATTTTCTAAAGAAAAAGGAATAATTGCGATAGGAATCTACTCTAAACAATTCCATAGGTCAAGTATACTGCAAGCACAAGCACATAGATTATAGAAAATGGAAGTAAAGAGAAAACTGAGATATTTGCCTTCCTTTGTTTGTGCATTTGTAATTTGCAAATCAAAATCTGTATTTTTGCCAATACGTTTTTGATGAAATATAGCTTTTTTCAAGTCTGCCACTGAAATATGCAGACCATCAAACGATACCGTGTCATAGTCCAAAGTAGATTTAAATTTGTAGTGTACAGACATTGTCGCAACATGAAAAATCTAAAAATACACATGAGAAATCATCAGTAAAACAGATAACTTTGATATTAAAGAAAAAAGTTTATTCGAGTCTTGTTAATGATAAGAATAAAAACAAATCTAATATGAAGAAATTTTATTGTTAATATATTTATGTATTAAAACACACACACACACACACAGAGAGGGAGAGAGAGAGAGAGAGAGGGGGGGGGGGAATAACGAGAAAAAATGTAATTATGAGAGAAAGCACCGGTAAACTCGGCATCGTGTTACATGTATAATACTAAAAAAAATAAAGGAAAATATGTAAATAATCTTTTAAATATTAAAATAATTTTAATATTAAAATAATTTTAATAATAATTAAAAAAATTCACTCCATACACAAAATATATGCATATTGAATATAGTCATTTGATTGGTTTCCTTCTATACACATGCTCCACAATCTAAACTCCGCTTCACTTATTCTAAAAGGCATATATGAACATACCTCCTCGCGAGACCGAGTGCAGGTGAGTGTAGATAAAGATCATAGAGCATAGGGTGAGAATATATCTATATCTCAAGACGAAAGAAATATTCCTCCATAAAAAGACGATTTCATTGATTAGGTTAAATTAAACGAACGACGACGTATACGACAACGCGCTATGAATGTACACTTCCGTTCGTTTATAGTGTATTATCAGTGGATCATAATACTGTGCGCGAATAAGAGAGATAAGCACACACGTATTTTCTTCGTATCGTATCGTCGAATACACTTCTTGACTGTTTCTGATCACCTCTGACCACCTCGACAATGTGCGACTGCAATTTAACGTGTTACGTTACGCGATAATCGCCGAGCTCCAGTCAGCCCCTCTCCCCCTTCACTGCTGATTAACGATCGGGAACAATTTTCGTTTCGTTCACCACTTGATTCGATAGCAAACCACGACAATCTACTGTGAGTTACGAATCTCGCCTTGATGACACTTGAAGCGTATTCCTGTCTTTCCGTACGAAATCGGAAATCAAACAAAACTCGTAACCACGAAACATTAAACAAGTCATACACATCAAGGACCATGCGCTGCGCCGCGCCGCGCACCGCGGCGATCATCATCAACACTTCCATGCATACCAACATATACCAGGGCTGCGTTCGGAAACGTCACTATGAATATCGGCCTATGACGCACGTTCTATTCAGCAGCTCTATTCCGCACCATGTGATTTCAGCCTTAAACGTACTGCAAGATAAAGTTTTGGAACGCCCTCCAGAGTCCACGAGATGTCCAAAAGTCCAAATCCGTCACCATTTGGGAATTAACGATATTAATATATTGTATGACACTTTGCGCGATATTAAAACTCCAAAAACCCAAAGACAATCAAAATGGTTTTAAGCTCCACTACAAAACAGAGAGTAGCCATCGTCCTGAATGTGAGCAAATTCGTATTTCAATGGGGTTTTATTCCTGCTGTTCTCTTTTTAGGTTAGATTTTTAATCTTACGATATCTATTCAAGAGACAATATATAATTTTGTTATTAATAAAAATACTGCATAGTTTTAATATTTTATTTTTAGGATTCAGCAAGGGTGCAGATCCAGGCATGCCTGAGTTAACCTTTATGAAGTAAGTAAGCCAATGTTTAGAGAAGACTTCTTTTTGGAACTATCCAGAAACGTAAACCTTGTCAGAATAAAACATTTCTTTATAATATATATTCTTTTTTTACAGCTTATTATGGCAGTAAGCTTTCTATTAGACATGCGTCCATTTTGAAAGAAAACATGGCTATCATTCGTGTTACATCAATATGTTTATTTACCGTTATAACATAATGTTTCCAATTGTCAGAGTAATAGTCTGTATCTTGGTAAATAAATGTTATATTATTGTTAATTAAAATCTAGCAACAGTTTTTTAACATCATGTTATTCGATTATTTTATTATGTTATCTAAAGTTCTAAAATATAAGATGCTTTCCAGCAAGTGGAACACAGTTATATACTGAACGACACAGTGTCGACTTGTAACTGAAAACATTGCTTAACTTTTATTTCACTTTTTTAAGTCAACATATTTCATTGTCAAAATGTAATATGTAATATTGTATCCATAGACCCAAATAGAACACAGAAATCATGATATCGATAAGGATTTTATTTGTTATTCATAATATGATAAGCATTTTATATATGTGACAAATAAAGCCACGCTGACACTTATAATGTTATTGACTATGTTTAATTGGGGAAATGACACAAAATGATTACACAGACTACGTTTACACGACACCCTTAAACAGGTTTAATAACATCGATACTTCTAGAGCTGGCCAATCATAACCATTCCATTCTTTCGAGGAATGGCTATAGTTGGCCAGTTTTATAACTTCGATGTTGTTAAACCCGACGTGTAAACGTAGTCATAGGCCGGTATTCATAGTCAAATCTTATTTCAAGATCGTCTCAAGCAATGTCTTAAGATGCTAATACGGCTCTGTGATTGGTTGATGGCATCTTAAGACAGTACTTAAGATAATCTTAAATATAAGACCCGACTATGAATACCGGCCATAGTCAAACCAAGCAAACACAATATTTTAACTGCATACAATTGAGAGCCACCGCACAAGCTTTTTCGTAACACGTTACGTTACGTTAAGTACTCCATACGAACCTAAGTTGTACTTAAAATTTAACTTAAATCAACGCACAAAGAAATCCTTAACGTAAGTTCTTAAGTTCTTACGTTAAGGATTTCTTTGTGCGTTGATTTAAGTTAAATTTTAAGTACAACTTAGGTTCGTATGGAGTACTTAACGTAACGTAACGCGTTATGGAAGAGTTTGTGCGGTGGCCCTTATGGGGTGCTTTTCATTTAGTGACACAAGTCGACACAAGTATCGTTCTATCTTTGTTACTCATTGAACATAAAAAAAAGATAGAACGATGCTTGTGTCGACTTGTGTTAGGGCCACCGCACAAACTCTTCCATAACGCGTTACGTTACGTTAAGTACTCCATACGAACTTAAGTTGTACTTAAAATTTAACTTAAATCAACGCACAAAGAAATCCTTAACGTAAGAACTTAAGAACTTACGTTAAAAGTTTCTTTGTGCGTTGATGTAAGTTTAATTTTAAGTACGAACTTAGATTTATGGAGCACTTAACGTAACGTAAGCCCTGGTCTACAATAAAAATTTAAGCTTTAAGCCGTAAGAAATTAACCAATCACAATCGAGTATTCTTATAAAAATCTACTGTGATTGGCCAGTTTCTTACGGCTTAAAGCTTAAATCCTTCATTGTAGACTAGGGCTAACGTGTTACGAAAAAGCTTGTGCGGTGGCTCTTAGAACAATCCATCGCCATATACAGCCAAATTTATGTTGGTCACACTGATTTTATCTTTAGGATAGATTTTCAGTACTGGCAGTGAATTTCGGAACGCAGCCAGTGAATATCGAAACGCAGCCTATATTCTCGTTCACGTAACTTGTACTCTGACCAATCAACGAATGGCATTCAATAAAACCGTTTAAATTTGAAAAACCGTTTAATGAGATTGCGGACGCGGAGCTTACATCAGTTACCGACGACAATATTCGTAAATATCTCTCGTTTTGAGCAACTTGGAGCAACCTTAAAAGTATTTGCCCTAGTACTAGACAGGTAAAATCTTTCAAAGAAGATCAAATTTTTGTTTTCTCTATCACGATTCTTTAAAACTAACTTTCATATGTTCCACGTGAAAAATATGTGCTCTTAATATCAAATATAAACTCTGAAGTATAAAAGTGCATATAAAATTATTAAAGTATAGAATTTGCAGCAGTTGACAGTATACACGATGGCACATACATATAAATATTGATGTGTGTGTTACGTAATTTTTACATTTTACTATGTTTCTTTCATTAATCTTTTTATGTGCGTAAAATAGATGTGTAAGTCGCTGAAAGATTGACTGTAGCATATTTGTCTTACTTATTATTCCAATTGTAGGACCAACTATGCTTGGAACCAACAAGGAAAACTATAAAACTCATCATCAATCAACTACACATACATCGAAAGCAGTTAGTGGTTTTAAGTATTTGCACATTTCTAAAACGGTTCCATTGAGAAATGCTCAAAATATGAATGATGGAAATAAGAAGGAAAATATCTACAAAGTTAGTGCAACAAATGTCAAAAATGAAAACGAATGTAAAGAGACTACAAACAAGTCTACTGAATTGATGCCACCACCTAAATTA
Source organism: Monomorium pharaonis (assembly GCF_013373865.1). Classification (NCBI taxonomy): domain Eukaryota; kingdom Metazoa; phylum Arthropoda; class Insecta; order Hymenoptera; family Formicidae; genus Monomorium; species Monomorium pharaonis. The sequence continues at coordinate 27,601,077 of NC_050472.1, read as the reverse complement.
TCAGTGGCATGTAAATTAGTAGATTCTACGCAAGATCAACAAAAGTCTAATAATGAAAATCAAGAAGCAAGAGATAATAAGAGCAAAATTCTACAGAAAATTGTCAGCAATACAGATACTAGTGTGAGTAAAGAAAATGAAAGTGAAAAAAGATGGGTATTGTCAGATTTTGATATTGGTCGACCCCTGGGTAAAGGAAAATTTGGTAATGTATACTTGGCCAGAGAAAAAAGATCCAAATTTATAATAGCCATGAAGGTTCTTTATAGATCGCAAATAGAAGATGCTAAAATCTCACATCAAGTAGTCAGAGAAATAGAAATCCAAACCCATTTGAGGTAGTACATATTCTCTATTCTATTTTCATTACCTCTACATGTATCACACCACACCACACAGTACACACGTACACACACACACACACACACACACACACACACACACACAGAGAGAGAGAGACGTATGTATGTGTACGTGCATGCAATATAAAATCATTAAAGGGAGTTATATATTTGATATAGATATCTTTTTTATAGACATCCAAATATTTTAAGAATGTATGGATATTTTTATGATGATAAGCGAATTTATTTAATATTAGAATATGCACCAAAAGGAGAACTTTATAAAGAATTAAAAAATCAACCTGATAAGCGATTTGACGAAGTAAGGTAGGAATTGACGGAAAAATTCTTCTATAAATAATAATTGAAATTAATTGAATACTTATGTTGTATAATTTCTTTACTTGTAGAACAGCCATTTACATAGCTCAATTGGCAGACGCGTTAAAATATTGCCACAGCAAGAGCGTTATCCATCGTGACATTAAACCTGAAAATTTACTTCTTGGAATGAATGGAGAATTAAAAATAGCCGACTTTGGATGGTCCGTGCATGCTCCTTCCTCACGAAGAGACACTCTATGCGGCACTTTGGATTACTTGCCACCTGAAATGATTTCTGGGAAAACACATAATCATACAGTCGACTTTTGGAGCGTTGGAATATTATGTTATGAATGCTTGGTTGGCAAACCTCCTTTTTATGCGACAACTAATGATGAAACTTATTTAAATATAAAGAGATTGCGATATACATTTCCAAGTTTTGTTAGTGAAGGTGCAAGAGATTTAATTTCAAAGGTAAGCTGCTACTGTAATATTATTTCGATTATTTAGTTACTCTCTTAATTATCTTTTATATTTCAGTTGATAGTTATTGAGCCTGAGAAGAGATTGGATATGGATAGTGTTCTTGCGCATTCTTGGATCATAAAAAATTATCACAAGATAGACAAGGCATGATACATTAGTCTTAAGCAATGTCTAATCTAATTTGTATTAAAGCCCGACATGTCGTAATAAATTTATTGTAATTTTAAATTCTTGACGTTCACCAGAGAATTGATAATGCAGTTATACTATTATAATGCATTTAGAATATTTTTTTATGCGATACATAGGGATTGAGATTGGAATATATTGTGCTTAATAGGCAAGTTTCCATTTAGCTTTTCTTAAACAAGCGGTTTATTTACACGAAATGTGTTGCGATAACATTACCATTTGTTTTATATTTTTATGTTACTGAGAATATATAAACAATTTGTATTAAATGATTATATATTAAGAGTATTTAAATATAGCATAATAAAGAACCAGTAAGATTGATTTTATCTTAAAACATTTATTTGTACACATAATCCTACATATAATTAAAAAAATTGTTAAACGTTATTAATGTGATAAAATATAAAGTTTTATTGATTGATGAAAATCTTGTAGATCTTTTAATATTAAAGTTATCTATATTTTCTGTATTTATTCACAGAAAAACTAACGAGATTTTAACTGATTGTATCAACTATATCTTGAAACAATAATAAATCGTCAGAAAAGAGACAACAGTTCTTTATTTGTTATGTTCATTATTATTAATTATTAATGTAGCCAATAGTAAAACCACATATTATTTTAAACCTAGATGGCGGAAAGAAAATTTAAATATTGTAGGAACGCCTTTTGTCTTTTATGTAAAAATTTACGTGATTCTTGGTATCGGAAGAATACTTTAGCATGATTCTTACAGATTTGTAATAATTGTACTTAAGTTTCCATTGGCTCCATGATTACGTCAACAATTGGAGCATCTACTGGCGTGTCCATTGGTGTAACTTCAGGATTCTTTCTACCCGAATACAAATTGCTTAACTTTTCATATTGTTTAATATCCTGCAGAATTTATATTATCATTATATATGTATTATCTAATGTAGATTTGCAAATAAATCAATACTTGCTTTCTCGCGAACAGATGGTTGCACTTTATCAAATGCCTGAATAATGTGTCTCATTGAAATTTCTGCTTGTCCATAACCAGCTATGATTTCTTTTAATGCTTCCATACCAGCCTCTCTTATTAAAGCTGCTAAATCTGCACCGGTGTAGCCCTCACATCTATTGTCATATGCCACTTGATTCAGATCCACATCTGAGGCAAGTTTTGGTTTCGTTCCATTCTGCAAATTATATTTTGTCGACATGTTAAATTATTAGGAAAAAACGCGATTTTTTAAAATAAGTTAAACTTTGCCCCTCTCTCTCTGCGCGCGCGCGTATGTGTGTGCGTGTGTGTGGGGCGTGCGTGAGTGAGTGAGTAAAATACCTTTGTTACTGCATGCAAAATGTCCACCCTATCTGAAGCATTCGGAAGACCAACATATAAAATTTTATCCAGTCTTCCTGGCCTCAATACAGCTGGATCTATAATATCAGGTCGATTACTAGCCGCCATAAGAAATACTCCTTGCCGGCCTTCCACGCCGTCCATTTCTGTAAGCATTTGATTAACGACGCGTGCTGTCGCTGAATTATCGCCTTCCGTTCTTTTAGGACACAATGCATCTATCTCATCAAAAAATATGACGCAAGGCATGGAATTTCTTGCTCTTAAGAAACATTGACGAACTGCTTTTTCACTTTCGCCAACATACTAAAAATGTACACATACAAAATCATTAGACTGTTGTATTTTCAAGTTCAATTCAAATGTGATAATGCTAAAACTTACCATGTTTAAAAGTTCAGGTCCTTTAACAGAAATAAAATTAATTCCAGCTTCATTGGCGACAGCTTTGGCCAATAATGTTTTTCCACATCCAGGTGGACCGCACAATAACACTCCACTGCCAACTGTCAAACCCAAATTATTAAAGTGTTCAGAATGTTTGACAGGAGCCTGTAATAAATAAATTTATATACTTATGCCACTAAAAATACTGTAAAAATGCTGTAAAATAAATAACAGTTGCTTTGATTTTATGCAACATTGATTAGAGTTGAAGGTGTAGCAAATGTCATAAAACTAACAGGTCTCTTTCACAATAAAAGGTATTAAGAATATAAACTGACACTTACAAGAATTGTCATTTGCAATTCTTGCCGTATGTTTCGCAGTGAGCCAACATCATCCCAGGTTACATCGGGAACTGTCGCGAATCCTTCTCTTTTCGCTGAAGGTTGAACAATCCGTAAAGCAGTCTCAAAATCATTGTGTTCGATGCACAAGGTCGAGAGACGTTCCGGAGAAAGCGGTGGTTCGGTACGTAACCAAGCTAGTAAAGTTGACAAATCTGCAGAATGTTCCTGTATTACATCCATTTCGGCAATTCCTGAGATCGGACTTTTGGATACTTCTTTTGGAAACACAAGATCGTTCCCAATCGTAGTAGAAGCTTCTGCCACAACACTATTGTCAATTAAATTTTCTGAATTTTTGGTGATTTTAATTTCTTCATCAACTTGCTTCTCATTTTTGGTTACTTCAGATGATTTTTCTTCCTGTTTCGATCTATTTAGACTCTCAAATACTCTACAAAATTTATAGACACAATTTATGTACGTGCACATATTAGTGTATACATGTGAAAATTATGTTTAAAAAAATTTACCTGTCTACAGCAACCATAGCAGACTCCCTAATTAAAGCAACTAAATCTGCACCTACAAAACCTGGAGTAAGAGAAGCTATTGTCGATAAACTAACATTAGGAGCCAATACAACTTTCTCAGTATGCACCGCTAAAATCCTAGCCCTTGCTTCTCTATCTGGTATTCCAAGGCACACTTCACGATCAAAACGTCCTGCTCTTCTTAAAGCAGGATCTAATGAATCTGGTCGATTTGTCGCACCAATTACCAACACTCTGTCTCCATTTTCATTAAGATTTAATTCTAATAAGAAAAGAAAAAAGAAATGTATATCTTATGACACCTAGAACAATGCAAAATATCAAGCAATAGTAGAAACATTAATATTTTACCATCTAAACTTGATAATAATTGTGCAACAATTCTTCTTTCCATTTCTCTTTGAGCTGTAGCTCTATGTGGCGTGACAGCATCTATCTCATCCAAAAAAACAACACATGGTGCAAGAGTTAAAGCTTGTTCAAATAATTCCCTGATACGCGCTTCACTTTCACCAGACACTCCAGTCACAAGTTCAGGTCCTGCCACTTTTAGCAGTGGCATATTTAATTCCTAACATAAAAATTTTTTTTAATATAAAATACAGATATAAATACATAAATATGTGTGCATGTGTGTGTAAAATTTAAAAATACGTAAAACTTGTGTACAAACTTGACAATTGTTTAGAAAATTTAATAAATGTGAGAAATTTACTGTGGTTTATAATAACCTGTAATTAGGTAACATTTCTATTGTAGTATATACTTTAGATGTTTTCTGGAATGAAATATTATCTTACTCCCGCAATTGCATGTGCCAATAATGTTTTTCCACACCCAGGTGGTCCGTGAAGTAAAAATCCCCTTGGTGGAGATATACCAAACTGTTTGAAGATTTCAGGATGTTTCATATGAGCTAATAATTTACAGACAACTTTTAAAATTTTGTCGCTGCCTCCTACATCAGAGAATGTAATTTTTGATTCTATGATGGGTACAATTTTTGCTTTCTTTGCGATTGAAAATTGTCCATTTTCCTTGTCCCTTTGTCGCTTTCTCGTATTTTCTGGCACTGATGACTGTTTCACAACTTCATTCATGGGCTGAAATGATAGAAACAGGTAACAAATTTTCCATCAAATTTCCACTATAATGTAATAGGATGAATCATATGCAAATGTGTACCAATTTTGATTTTAGAGGTGTCTCTGGTTTTTTTGAGGTAATCATGTCATCTAGTTGCTTTACTGCAACTGCTTCCTGCATTATGGTGGTTGTTTCTGGCTTGGCCAGACTAGTTGTTTCCACTTTTGGAGCTATATGTTGAGAAGATTCTTTGACTACAGTAGCACCAGCCTCAGGTGTCATCACATCTTTCTCATCCTTGGAATCGACTTTGGCAACATCGTCATCGCTACTGATATCTATCAATTCTTTATCACTCGAGTTTCCATTCTGTTTGAATTGAGCTTTCTTATACATTTGTAATAACATATCACCTATCGAAGAACGTTGTGTATCTGACTAAAATCACATAGATTTGATTAAAATTTTTTAGTAGGAAGAATAATAACGCAAAACTGAGCCATAATTGAAATACCTCGACGTCTACATCTTCGAAATCTTCGTCGTCGTCGTCATCGTCGTCGTCATACGTAGAGCATTCACGTGTAGAAGGCTTCCTCGAGAATATCTCTGTAAGCTCGTCGTAAGCCTTGCGTACCATTGCGCGAAACGCTCCGCGTTTTTTACCACGATAATCCTTGTATCGTCTTTGCAACGCATCTGCCATTTCGTTTACATCGATGTATACCTTATTTTCATTTTCGTGCATGTACTGCGAAACATATAAACGTAACATCAGGTCTAACTCAAGCTGAAGTTAAATGTACGATTATGTCAATATACTCTACGTGGATACGGACGCGGATACCGTTTTTCGAAGGTTTATGATAAAAAAATATGAAACAATCGAAAGAAATAAGCTAACCTAACCTAACCTTGACGCGATAGATTCACGTTATTACCGTTTGCACGCGACCGATCAATGATTGATCCCGAAATAGCCTTTGATCCATCCTGTGCTTATTATTTACAACTCTCGATCTGTAATCTCCACTTGATCCTTGTAGCGGGATAATATCGATCGACGAATTTAGTTTGCCCATTTTCTGCATATTTCCGGATGAAATAAAGAGAAAGGGTAAAAAATCAGGGAGAGAAGAAACCCGGCTCGTGTAGTTCTTCGTGACACAAAGATGACGCTTTAGGCCAGGGGCCCGATTCTTGAAGTCATTCGCAAGAGAAACGTATACGCAAATACTCGCTCTAACAGAAAGTTGTAAGTTTATTGGTTAATAGCCATACGATAGCCAATAAATTTCTAACTTTTCTGTAAGAACAGAATTTGCGAATACGTTTCTCTTGCGAATAAATTCAAGAATAGAGCCCCAGATCTACAATAGGGCCGGAAACCTTATGCCATACGAAATTAACCAATTATAATCGAATATGAGAAGAATAAGGCCGGATCTACAATAGGTGTAGTAAGCCTTATGCCATAAGGAATTAACCAATTATATTCGATTATTCTTCTCATATTCGATTATAATTGGGCTACATTCCAAAACGTCCTTTCCGAGGAAAATTTTACTCGATGTAATATAGGGCTACATTCCAAAACATCCTTTCCGAGGAAAATTTTACTCGATGTAATATAACATACGTTACGTGTACTATATATTTCGAGTAAAATTTTCCTCGGAAAGGATGTTTTGGAATGTAGCCTTGGTCAATTTCTAATGGCATAAAACTTGATCCGACCTAATCGAATATAATTGGTTAATTCCTTATGGCATAAGGGCCACCGCACAAACTCTTCCATAAGGGCCACCGCACAAACTCTTCCATAACGCGTTACGTTACGTTAAGTACTCCATACAAACCTAAGTTGTACTTAAAATTTAACTTAAATCAACGCACAAAGAAATCCTTAACGTAAGAACTTAAGAACTTACGTTAAGGATTTCTTTGTGCGTTGATTTAAGTTAAATTTTAAGTACAACTTAGGTTCGTATGGAGTACTTAACGTAACGTAACGCGTTATGGAAGAGTTTGTGCGGTGGCCCTAAGGCTTAAAGCCCTCACACATGAATTGACATAACCGTAACAGTAAGATTTTGACCAATCACGTACTTGAATTAGCCGGTTACGGCAGGTTACGGTTATGGTCGCCCAATCCGACGCGTCAAAACCTTACGTTATGGTTATGTCAATTCATGTGTGAGAGCCTTAATACACACAACTGGGGCTTGATTCTTGAATTCATTCGCAAGAAAACGTATGTGCAAATACCCGCTTTAACAGAAAAGTTGCAAGTTTATTGGTTGAAAGTCATACAATAGCCAATAAATTTTCAACTTTTCTGTAAGAACAGAATTTGCGAATACGTTTCTCTTGCAAATGAATTCAAGAATCGAGCCTCTGTATTTGTCATCCATCATACATGCGCAGCTTGGCCCAAACAAGTAATGAATTTAAGCTGATCAGCCAATGATTAAACACATTCACTAGTTGTTTACTATTTGATACGCGTACCAAGTGCTTGGTGTAAACTAGTGGTTTGTTCGCGTTGCCATGCTTCGACATGCTCCTACTCACTCCAACGCATTCTAATAGATTGGCGTCATCGGAATCAACGTATTGGAGTGCGTTGGGGTGAATAGGAGCATGTTGGGGCATGTGACGCGAACAGACGCCTTATGCCCAGTCTACAATGAGTCGTTGGTCGTTGGTCGTAAGAAATTTAACCAATCACAGTTGATCTTAGAGAAGAATAACCGAACATAATTGGTTAAATTTCTTACGACCAACGACCAACGACTCATTGTAGACTGGGCATTAGGTCATACACCTTATGACTCCAAAATGGCGTTCATGAGATGACCTTCCTTCCTCTCCCGTCGTTCACTACAGACCTTGGTACCCATTACGGGATGATTCAAATTCACGAGATGCACGATTAGCATTTAGATTTAGACTATTACATGTGCTTTCTTCAAAAGGATGATTCAAATTCACGAGATACACGATTAGTATTTGGACTATTACATTTGCTTTCTTAAAAAAAAACTAAATTAAGTTAAAATCGAAATTAATCTACATTGATGGAAATAAACATAAAATATTTTAGAAAATCAAAACAATTTTTGATGACTTTGTAAAAGAATTTATTTCAATACACATTACACTCAAAGATCAAATGACTCGTCAATAAATTTATCATACTATTTAGTTTACTTGGGTATATTTTTTATTATATTATAGCACTAAGTATAGAAAGGGAAAACAAGGATTTTTACAAGAGATTTATTATATATACATAAAATCAATATATGTATGCATATATGACATACAAAACTGATTTCATATACATAAAGTTGTGTACATATTCACAAAATTTAATTTCTATTAACGTAATTGATACAAGTCATCACTAAATAAAACTTTTCTGGAAAACTACAATTTTGATTATGCACATATAATTATATACAATCTAATGTTAGAATAAATTCTTGTAACTTGTGTTTTTAAAGATGCGCACATACTATATATCAATCAAATATTAAGATTTTTCTAATTCTTTATTTACTTTGATGTTCTAAAAGATAGAACAATTAAAATTGAGAAGTAGGGTCAATTATTTTCATGCTAAACTTATAAAGGCTGAATGGTATCAGATGCAATTATTAAAATAAATGAAGAGGATAATGAATAAAGGAATATTAATTTTTTAGTGTGAGTTTATGTCTCGATACACAATGATATTATAAACGCGATCCGTAAATATAAATTACATATGACAATGCGTCACGTGACTGTCTTGCAAAAATACAAGTTACAGGTCAAATTATATTGCAAGGTACATCAAAGTGACATATACACTATATCGGTTGCTCGTTTTCCGGCAAGTCTAAAATCTCTTCAACAAATTCGGCCACATTTGCATCTTTTTGGGCATATTCTCTGACAAAATCAAATTCCAGCAATTGACTGTAATTTGGACGGGCAGTGTAGTTCTTCATCAAACTGAAAACAGTAACGATTACGTGAAAGAATTAACCAAATTCGATTTCAGAGTTGTAAGAAATAATCTTATCGCCGCACTTCATTTACCACTTGTTAATAAATTCCTCGAACGAAGAAGAGAACTTGCCAGCAGGTAATTTCGGGGCATCGTCCTTCACCACTTGTTTCAGTTGTTCGAATGGCGTACCCCATGATTCATACGGAAATTTTCCAGTTGCTAATTCAATGAGAGAAATTCCTAACGACCAGACATCAGATCTGATATCGTATTGCGATGGGTTACCTGATGGATCTATCCTTTCTGGCTACAAAAAAAATAATGGTGTATTGAGTGGACAACTGATAAAATTTCCAAAGATAAGATCTTACAGTTACGTACAGCCATATACGGTTTACATCCGGCATCGATGGTTTTAGCAACTGAATCTACAAGGTAACCCGATATCCCAAAGTCACAAATTTTTACCTCGCCTTTCCGATTAATTAAGATATTACTAGGTTTCACATCTCTATGAATCACACGTAATTGCGAATAGAGATAATGTAATGCGCTTACTACCTACAGATATACAATAGATGGTTTTTACATTAGAGTTTCAAAAAAGAAGTAAAAAATCACACTATACTCTCACACAGTTTTAAGTTAAATTAAAGAAGCAAAGAACGAGAAAAAAAATCTCCATAATAATTATTTAATTTAGTGGAACATTAAGTATTTAAAGAGTTAGTGTATGTATCTATACCGCAAAAGCCACTTTTCCTAAAATATCTTCAGGAATGGTACAACCATGTTTGTACACTTTTGTATAAAATTTGTCAAGACTCATATCCATCACCTCCATACATATCCATACATCTCCTTCTCGAAATAAGGCTCCATAGAATTGTACTGTATAGGAACACGCCGAACTACGCATGGAAATATCTAAATCCATAAGCAGCCGCTTTTGCTCTTGTGTATTAACAGTAGCAGCTATCCTCTATAAATATCAATATCTTTTTAAAATAAAATTCCATTATACATAATATAGGGAAGCTTGTGGCTTATTTCAATAATAATACCTTAACAGCCATAATTGTGCCACTCTGTTTATGCCGCATTTTATCAACGATCCCATACGCTCCACGACCAAGTACGCAAAGTGTTTCTAAATCATCAGCTTCTACTTCAAACGTCTTTTCTTCTATAGTAATGGTAGTTCGCTTGTCTAAATTTCTTGGTGGTGTCCTAAAACAAAGCATCTATAGAAAATATTTATCTAAAAAACATCCTAAAGTATATAAAAAATACATATGTCCATGACGCGTACACGCACACACATGCAAGGTATATAATTATTTCTCCAAGTAATAAACATTACATATTACATTTGTACATATTACACAGCTAAAATTTTTTAACTTTTTTTTAATATCTAGCTTAAATAGTCATATTTCTCCTTTTAAATTTTTCATGTAAATATGACTTATTCACATACAAAAGATCAATTGATATGACACATACTAATCACAGTTTTCAAGAAACCATGTATCAATGTTTTACATACACTGGTACAGGTATTTCTTCTGAGACCTGCAGTTTCAGATTACGTTTTCCACGACGTAGAGCCATGATATGAATTATAATCGACAAAAGATTGCGCCGTTCGCGCAAATTCGGCTATATTCCAGAGAAAGTCAACGAGAACTCATGGTTGACAGTGTCATAGGACGCAAAGCGTATGTAATCTGGAAAAGCAAGAGGAAACATTGAATTGTATCAAAAGATGCCTCAAAACCAACCAAGCCAAACCAAGCAACCAACCAACCAATCAATCAATCAATCAACCAACTAACCAACCAACCAATCTAACCTAACCTAACCAACCAACCAATCAATCAACCAACAAACGAACGAACGAACGAACGAAAGCACAAATGGACGGACGAACGTTTATAGATGATCTAGATTTAGGTTATTCCGCAAGCTCGAGTCGTGCGTTGCCGCGCTCGCGCTTACACGCGCACACACACACACACACACGCGCGCGCGCGCGCACGCGCGCACGCGCGCACAATAAAATATTACATTCTTCGTTCACGTGGCAATGAATTTATCAAATGTCATTATACAGATTATACTGTCTGCAAAACATTGCGCTGTCTTAGCGAAATGCTGCATGAAACACATGACACATCTCTTAACTGAATCTCTGGTCGGTATTCATAGCTCCAGTTTACACCGAGCACTTGGTACGCGTATCAAGTAGTGAATTTAAGCTGATCAGCCAATGATTAAACACATTTACTAGTTATTTACTATTTGATACGCGTACCAAGTGCTCGGTGTAAACTAAGTCCATGTCATAGCTCTAGTTTATGGTCTGTTCTTTCTAGCTGCACTATTGCACCGGTGCAATAAGTTAAAGTAAGACAAGTATATTTTTTCTCATTCTAACTTATTGCACCAGGGGCTCGATTCTTGAATTCATTCGCAAGAGAAACGTATTCGTAAATTCTGTTCTTACAGAAAAGTTGGAAATTTATTGGCTATCGTATGACTTTTAACCAATAAAATTGCAACTTTTCTGTTAGAGCGGGTATTTGCGCATACGTTTCTCTTGCAAATGAATTCAAGAATAGAGCCCCAGTGCAACAGTGCAGCTAGAAAGAACAGATTATGGCTTAGTTTACATCGTGCATTTGATACGCGCGATCAGGTACCATATTCGTATCAAATTTGTACTAAATATTTAGTACGCACGATGTAAACGTTGCCGGATCAATTTGGTACGAGCGTATCAAGTAGGAGTATCGTACTAAACTGATACGCGTATTAAGTGATACAAATGTCGATGTAAACGCATAAAACGCATTTTAGAGAGAATTTAGCAATTGAGCATAACCTCAGTGCTAAAATCTAAAAACCGGTGTGAAAATGTCTTAGTAGGAGATATCAACATGAATTAAATTTGTATTATATTTTTCACAGTACATGCTTAGTACATTCGATGTAAACGCGCTCGTACTAAGGCTTTGGTGCGCACCAAACTTAATACGCGTACTAAGGTTTTGACGATGTAAACTAAGCCTATTACACCGAGCACTTGGTACGCGTATCAAATAGTAAATAACTAGTGAATGTGTTTAATCATTGGCTGATCAGCTTAAATTCACTACTTGATACGCGTACCAAGTGCTCGGTGTAAACTAGAGCAATAACGTATATATACAGGGTGTCTGGTATTTTTTTATGGGATGTTTATGAGCAGGTAGAGCGCATGAAACTGAACAGAAAAGTCCTTACCGTTTTTCCATTTTCGCAATAGTTAACAAGTTAGTGACTTGTAAAATTTTCTGCATTAGCCCGGCCTACCGGCAAATGCAAACGTGCTGAGCGTCCGGCCGCGGCGGCCGCCCCTCCCCAGCGCTTGAACCTTGAGATTGCTAGGCGCGCGGGGGGAGTTGTTACAACAAGCGACACGTAACGCTAAATTCTCCCTTTGAGTTATGATAGTTCCTTACGTTTTTTAATGAAAATAAAATGTTCTAACGACAAAAAGTATGTGTGTACGTGTACATACATGTGTACAAAAAATATCAGTTTTAATGCTTAAAGAAGTGATTACTAAATTTATTTTTTTAATAAATAACAATTATTTTTAATAAAAAATATTTTTTTGATGATAGTCTTAAACGTCGTAAACGGTCATTATAAATTTTAAAAGAAGCTGTTATCATATGCTCGAAACAAAATTTATGCTTCTTCAAAAAACATTAGAAAATTTTATCGATTGAAATGGAAATGACAACCAAATAAAATGTTTGTTTCAACTTTATATTCTTAATGAAAAATTAAATAACTAGGATATTTATATTTTTAATAAAATTAATCCTTGTACGTACATACGCGAGCTAAAGAATAATCACTTTGTGACAGGAAAATGATTATGCCTTAGTTCTGCGATTTTATATCACTATTACTATTTACGCTGATTACTATACATGTACACGTAAAAAAATATGATTCTAGTTTAAAAAAAATCAATTATTCACTTTTAATTGTATTTTTTTTAATAATTATTTTATCTTTAATGACTGAAAAGAGTATTCTGTTGATAATAAACACCACACTTTACATAAAACAAATAATGTTTAACATTTTCGCGTATGTACACACACATACACACACACACACAAATTACACACAAATTACAAACCAATTCTTGAATTAAGGAATAATCATTTTCCTGTCACAAAGTGATTATTCTTTAGCTCGTGTATGTATGTATCCCCCCCTCCACCCACACACACACACACACACACACACACACACACACACACACACACACACACACACACACACACACATTACAAACTAAAATTTTCTTAAATTAAATAAATATTGTTTATAAGTTTTCAAACATTTAATAAATTCATATATTCGTAAATTTACACGAAGAAAATTTTATAGTAAAATTATGTATGATTTTATTATTTATGATAGTAACCACGAACTGTAAGAAGAAATTTCAGAGAATTATATCATATAAGTAGTGTAAATATTGTCGTAATTTGATGAAAAACATAATAAAAATTTTCATAATTCCTCCTTGGCCCGCGTTTACTATTTATCATAGTAATTTTTACCATAAAGTTTTTTTCGTGTATTATAAATCTATCACGAGGATTAATTTTATTAAAAATATAAATATCCTAGTTACTTAATTTTTAATTAAGAATATAAAGTTGAAACAAACATTTTTTTGTTTGTCATTTCTATTTTAATCGATAAAATTTTCTAATGTTTTTTGAAGAAGCATAAATTTTGTTTCGAGCATATGATAATAGCTTCTTTTAAAATTTATAATGACAGTTTACGATGTTTAAGACTATCATGAAAAAAATATTTTTTATTAAAAATAATCGTTATTTATTAAAAAATAAATTTAGTAATCACTTCTTTAAGCATTAGATCTGATATTTTTTGTACACATGTATGTACACGTACACATACTTTTTGTTGTTAGAAAATTTTATTTTCATTAAAAAAGGTAAGGAACTATCAAATATTCAAAAAGGTAAGGAACTATCAAATAATTCAAAGGGAGAATTTAGCGTTACGCGTCGCTTGTGCGTAGTCATTGCTGCTTGTTGTAACAACTCCCCCCGCGCGCCTAGCAATCTCAAGGTTCAAGCGCTAGGGAGGGGCGGCCGCCGCGGCCGGGCGCTCAGCGCGCTTGCATTTGTCGGTAGGCCGGGCTAATACAGAAAATTTTACAAGTCACTAACTTGTTAACTATTGCGAAAATGGAAAAACGGTAAGGACTTTTCTGTTCAGTTTCATGCGCTCTACCTGCTCATAAAAATCCCATAAAAAAATACCAGACACCCTGTATATATACAAAACATACTTAATTTTTCCTGCTAGTTAGAAGAAAAATGGCGGACGTGAGAATACTTACTTTTAGACCGGTATTCATAGTCGGATCTTATATTTAAGATCATCTTGGCCGGTATTCATAGTCGAATCTTATTTAAAGATCGTCTCAAGCAATGTCTTAAGATGCTAATACGACTCTGTGATTGGCTGATGGCATCTTAAGACAGTACTTAAGATGATCTTAAATATGAGATCCGACTATGAATACCGGCCATAAAGTACTGTCTTGAGATGCCATCAGCCAATCACAGAGCCGTATTAGCATCTTAAGACATTGCTTGAGAGGATCTTTAAATAAGATTCGACTATGAATACCGGCCTTATAGTGCCTTAGTCAAATCTTATTCAAGACTCATCTTAAGCACGATCTTGAGACGTCGATGCTGTTATTTCATTGGTTAAGTAAGGGTGACGTCCCATGGCGCGTATTGCGATACGCGCGTATCGGGCGTATCGAAC
>NC_050472.1:27567696-27585635 GCF_013373865.1 Monomorium pharaonis | reverse complement strand
ATACAACGATGACGATACGAATACACGCGCGGTCCTGGCTATTCGCCATTCGTGTGTATTTTTAAATGCTTCTGTGATCCTGTGCACCTTCGTTCAAAAGTGTCGAACGTTTGTGGATAGTCAACAAACGTGACCTCGCGTTGTATTGCCAATTTTTTCGGGTAAAACATTAGTTACGGCAATTTCCATTCTCTTATCACTTTTATCACGATGCTTACGCTACGTAGTTACCAGATGTGTCGTACCTATATATCTTCCGAATGACACTCTATTACTGGGATATAAAAATATGCTTCTCTTATCATACGTAGGTATCGTTCGCAATTTGCGCTTACATAAATCAGAGACTTTTAATTGTTTCCGGTGCGTGGGGTAGATAAAGATAAAACACATACGGCGTCCGAAATTATTAATGGCGTTTTCGATCAGAGCAGGGGGTCTATTCTTGAATTTATTCGCAAGAGAAACGTATTCGCAAATTCTGATCTTACAGAAAAGTTGGAAATTTATTGGCTATCGTATGGCTATTAACCAATAAACTTACAACTTTCTGTTAGAGCGAGTATTTGCGTATACGTTTCTCTTGCGAATGACTTCAAGAATAGGGGCCCTGGGTTATGATATGTCCACACAAACTTGCATAAGCGCAAAGCGCATATACATAAGAAAATTGATTGGTCTACAAGCACTTACATAAGAAAATAGACCAATCGAATTCCTTATGCATTAGGCCGGATCTACAATAGGTGTGGTAAGCACAGACTTCTATAATATACTAGATTGCTAACCTTGATTCCCTAGGCGTACCAGTATATAATGTACATGTTGTACATGACTGAATAACCGATCGGAATGTGTCATTTGCTATGTATGTATGTACATTGTTCGTCAAGTGGAATGTTTATGTACATATATATATGCCAATAAATGTCACATATAGTTGCTACGAGTAATTTGTTGACATTTTTAAAATGTTTATATATATATATATATTTAAAGAATGATACTTAATAATACTAATAAATATCATTAATATTAGGTTATTTTATACAAAATGCTCTTAAAATGAAATTATATTATTTGTCCTTTAGTTTTAATACTTAAACAAAAAGAAATGTATACCCTTTCTTATATATATTTGGGCAGCCTTTTATCACATGCCTTAATTATTGTCATTTTATCTTTTTCTTTTATATTACAATAACAAAAAAAGAATGATACATTTAACGCATAAGCATCCAAGGAGAACGCTCTCATAATCACGTAATATATATATTGTATCATACATCTCACTCACTCCTCTAGTAATCCATAGTCGTAGGACTATAAAATATTAGCCACATTCCAATCGGTAATTCAGTCTGCCGCCTATGAGCTCCTATTTGTACATACTTTTCGGGTACACACTAAATGGAGAATATATAACGAGCCTAGCAGTCTAGTATATTATAGAAGTCTGTGGTGGTAAGCCTTATGCCATAAGAAATTGATCAATTATAATCGAATATGAGAAGAATAATCGAATATAATTGGTTAATTCCTTATAACATAAGGCTTACTACACTTATTGTAGATCCGGCCTTAGAGTCCTGTAATAAGAGAAGCGCGATCTTGTTCCTACTTTCTGATTGGTCGATGATTTATAGCCGCCATGTTCAGCTCGCAAGGTCCACGTGACCCATGCGTGTATGGACGGGATTCATAGGCCAGAATTCATGGTCGAATCTTATTCAAGTTCCAGCTTAAGCACGATCTTGAGACGTCAATGTTGTTATTTCATTGGTTAAGTAAGTCTCAAGTCGGCTCGAAGCTAGACTTAAGACAATGCTTGAGCTTAAGATCGGTCTATAAACGGGATTCATAGACCGATCTTAAGCTCAAGCATTGTCTTAAGTCTAGCTTTGAGCCGACTTGAGACTTTTTAACCAATGAAATAACAGCATTGACGTCTCAAGATCGTGCTTAAGCTAGAACTTGAATAAGATTCGACTATGAATTCCAGCCTATGTCACACAATGTAAATAAATGCCCACGGTAAAGGCCCTCACACATGAATTGACATAACCGTAACAGTAAGGTTTCGATTAATCACGTACTTGAATTAGCCGGTTACGGCAGATTACGGTTATGGTCGCCCAATCTGACGCGTCAAAACCTTACGTTATAGTTATGTCAATTCATGTTGAGGGCCTTAAATACACATATACGCAACGCACGCGGCTGCGATCCCAAGATGGCGGCGGGTGGGAAAGTGGGGGTAGAGTTCGCGCTTCTTTGATTATAGGACTTTGCATTATGCATATGCTTTTGCGCTTATGCAAGTTTGTGTGGATATACCATTAGGGCCATCCCACACGAAATAACATAAGCTGCATAAGCATAGCATAATGCTAAAACTCCATGGTCTGTATTCAGAACGCGCTAACAAAAATGTTAGCGCGTTGTTATCCAATAAAAGAATTTGTATTATAAAAAACAGATTTTTCTATTGGATAACAACGCGCTAACATTGTTGTTAGCGCGTTCTGAATACGGGCTCATGTCTGCGGTGAGCTCTGGCAAACGCATGCGGTGACCAATCAGAATTCAAGCGCTTGCTGTGACTTGCCGGAACCCGACCTGCGCCTGGTTGCTGATTGGTCACCGCATGCGTTTGCCGGATCTTACCACATACATAGAGTCTTAGCATTAGCATTACCATAAGGCCGATGAACCAATCAGTTCTCAGCATAAAGTCGTTATATTGATGTACATAAGATGCTTATTGGCCTAGAGCTCTTATGTTATGCTAGAGCACTAGAAAAATAGGTATCTTACGTTCGCCATTTTTCTTCAAACTAGCAAGTAACTAGCATGAAAAGTTAGGTATGTTTTGTACATATATACGTCAATAATGTTTGGAAAAACGCCAAATTTTATGCGACAATAAAACAAAGACACGATATTTATGATTTTGAGATTGTAAAAGTTATTGCGATGTATTATATATATACAACATCATGCTAGTTACTTGACTAGTTTGAAGAAAAATGGCGGACGTGAGAATACGCACTTTTATAGTGCCTTAGTTATGCTTATGCAGCTGTCATTTCATGTGTGATGACCCTAAAGGGCCATCTAAAATGGAGAGTCGTAGTAGTAGTCATAGGCCGGTATTCATAGTCAAATCTTATTTTAAGATCATCTCAAGTAATATCTTAAGATGCTAATACGGCTTTGTGATTGGTTGATAGCATCTTAAGACCGTACTTAAGACGATCTTAAATATAAGACTTGACTATGAATATCAGCCATAGAAAATATTTTCATTTTGTACTGCCTTACTACTTACGGCCTATAGCAGACATTGGACGGGATTCATAGACCGATCTTAAGCTCAAGCATTGTCTTAAGTCTAGCTTTGAGCCGACTTGAGACTTACTTAACCAATGAAATAACAGCATTGACGTCTCAAGATCGTGCTTAAGCTGGAACTTGAATAAGATTCGACTATGAATTTTGGCCATTGAGCCAATTCGGTGCGTGCTTACGATGAGCATTCGGGCGTTCTGGGTTAGTTTTTGGTCACCTCTCTGCGATGACTGGCTTGTATGTTACTGCTACGTCGTTTGTATTGTAGACAGCTTGGCCGTAGATTTAGCGCTGTTACGACTAAAACACTCCATTGTAGATGGCCCTTTATGCCCAGTGTACAATGAGTCGTTGGTCGTTGGTCGTAAGAAATTTAACCAATTATGTTCGGTTATTCTTCTCTAAGATCAACTGTGATTGGTTAAATTTCTTACGACCAACGACCAACGACTCATTGTAGACTGGGCATTAGGGTACCATTACATTTGTCCGATTTTGTCGTACGACAAGTTTGTCAGACGTAGCGATTGGCTGCTGATAAAGTCTCCCCACTTGACTACTTATCGGCAGCCAATCGCTACGACAAACTCATCGTACGACAAAATCGGACAAATGTAAAAAATGGTGCTCTTATGCCCAGTCTACAATGAGTCGTTGGTCGTTGGTCGTAAGAAATTTAACCAATCACAGTTGATCTTAGAGAAGAATAACCGAACATAATTGGTTAAATTTCTTACGACCAACGACCAACGACTCATTGTAGACTGGGCATTATGGTTCTGGCACACTAGACGCGATAAGCGACGAGCGATGAGCGATATCCAATAAAAGTTCTGCTTTTTCCAACATGGCGATGAAATGTTCGAAAATGTAAAGCTCTCATTGGATATTGCTCATCGCTCGTCGCTTACCGCGTCTAGTGTGCGAGAGCCATTATGGCTCCAGCAGACCAGGGGCTCAATTCTTGAATTTATTCGCAAGAGAAACGTATGCGCAAATACCCACTCCAACAGAAAAGTGCAAGTTTATTGGTTAAAGGTCATACGATAGCCAATAAGGTTCCAACTTTTCTGCAAGAACAGAATTTGCGAATACGTTTCTCTTGCGAATGAATTCAAGAATCGAGCCCCAGCGCGATTTTGTCGCACGCGACGCGCGATGTCCAATGAGCGACCGCCTTTTTGCTCATCTCTGTACGCCCATTGGATATCGCGCGTCGCGCGCGACGGAAATCGCGCTGGTCTGCCAAAGCTCTTTTGACGCTGAAATGGCCGCGTTCAGCAGACACAACTGGGTGCTTTCCATTTAGTAACACAAGTCGACACAAGCATCGTTCTATCTTTTTTTATGTTCAATGAGTAACAAAGATAGAACGACACTTGTGTCGACTTGTGTCATTAAATGGAAAGCACCCACTGTTGAGTGAGCGCTCAGTGATTCTTTAATATGATTAGTTAATACCTTTAGATCTAACCAATCATATTAAAGAATCACCGAGCGCTCACTCAACAGTTGTGTCTGCTGAACGCGGCCAAAAGCGTCAAGCGTCAGCGTGAAAAGGCACCTTAATTCATAATGGTGGACTTGAACGTCATCTTACGATAGTCACGATAGCGTGTGAAAGTTTATAATTAAAGAGTAAAGACTCACAGGAGACCGCATTTGCAATCAATTTTGGAATACAGCCATCATCCATCCTTTTCAACGTAAGCTCTACTTCCACTTCCGAAATTTGAAAAAAATTTTTTTGCTGGTTAAACTATGGTAGTAATGACGATTGTATGCTGATGGTTGTTGGATGTAAAATTTTCTTAGGGTCGTTCCAACTTCTTGGTAAACTTATCTACCAGGTAAGCATGTGTCTATCTTCATTTCTTTTCTTAAATAAATAGACAAACATATATTTACCTGATAGGTAAATTTACCAGAAGTTGGAACAACCGACCCTTAATTTTGTAGATTGACATCCAAATTTTTACTTGCAATATACCTTGTGTATCATGCACACATATTAGGTTACATAAAACTTTTCTTATTGATTATGAATATGGATATTTCTCGATAATGAAGTATTGTATACAATTGTATTTATTGCATTCGATTTCAATAATTATTATATATTACATATATTTCAACAAGTTATTGAAACAATTGTCATTATATTATGGATCTTACTTGCTTATAGATGATAAACTTGTTTTGCTATGACATAAAAACTAGATGTAATCTCTTAGATGCAAGTCTAATTAGTGAACATTGATCATAATTGCGTAATTATTCAAGAGATGCAAGGACCGTAAAGTATGACATTGAAGTTTGCATGACCTATGAAAAAGTTTTATTTTATTGAAATTATCTTGAACATTGTATTGCAATTGCAAATTTCATGTTCTTTACCATGGTAAAATTCTCCATTGAGAAAATGTAAATCTTGCAAGCGCTCAAAAAAATTGGTTGAAGAGTCTTTTGCATCATAAACAAAAGCATCCTTTGCGACTTGGGGGGTGTTTCGTACCAAAGACTATTGTAGCTGCAATGCTTTAGTGATATGCTTACTAAATTCCATAACAAACCAATTATTATGGAAGTTTTCATCTTACATTTTATCATGTGTTTGAAGACTGTGGTCTATCAGTTTTTGTCCTTCAAAACTGAGGCAAAATAGATGAATAAGTTGACTAAGGACATAAAATATATATCTCACCACTACTAAAGCATTGGCGTTCCGTTGTGTGATCTCCAATATAAAAAGTATAACATTTTTATTTATCACATATATGCTTTTGCGCAATTTTGAAATGTGATAAAATGTATGTAATTATAATATTTGATTCTAATTGTGTAAAAAACCACACACGTATAGAAAGTTGAAATATTAAATAAACACGTACTTGTAGTAAAGTCATGCTGATAAGTGCTGTATTTAATATTATTTGTATACCCAATGTTAACGAAAATGTATCATCGATCAGTTGAGCGAACCTGTGACAAAAGCGAGATATACGATAATATGAACAAAGTGAGATTTTTCCCTTTCGTGTTAATGTCTCTTTTTCCCTTTAAGCCTGTATCAGACTAACGATTGGGATTAAGATTGGATTGAAATTTGATGAATCAGAACAAAGTTTTTAAAAAGATTTGCTTAATTTACCTGCTCTGATTGGTTAGATTTCAATCCAATCTCAATCCCAATTGTTAGTCTGATACGGACTTTATGGAGATCGTCTTGATGGATTACTCACTTTAAAGCCCTTCGATGGGTATACACGGAAAATACAATTCCTTTGCAATGCGTGTTACTACGTGTATGAGAATGTAAAATTTTCATAATATTATTAGTGTACATCAATTGTTCGAATCGAAATCTGCAAATGTACGTGCACGTGGGATTAATTTTAATTGCTAATGTAAATATAATACATACACAATTGGTACTTACGCGACGAGGGCGAAGATACTGCAAACGTGTTCGATATAAGTTAGAAGCATACAATCGTGAGCCACTATTCCAATCACGGCAATCTCCCAGGCCACGAGGGCGTGTAAGAATATATATGAGAAGTATTCTCTTTCATCAACAAAGTAATATCCTGGATGAACTGGTAGTAAAGGACGAGATTCGTTCAGAGGTAATACGATATCTAATACTGGCGGTATAAATGATATACATAGAAACAGAAATGCGGATGTGAAGCAAGACACTGCAAATTCACAAAAATATACACGTCGTCAACGAATGAATTAAGATAGTCCAATCGCCAAATTGCAATTTAGATTTACAATTTCAAAAATAGCAAAGGGCCACTTTTAAGGATGTATCGGACTGAAGTTCAAAATGGTACGAAGTTGCTAAAAATTTATGAAATTGTTTTTTTAGTTTCCCTAATGTATTGCAAAAAATTGAAAACGCATCCATTAAACGGTTGCTGAGTTATAACTATTTTAATTTTCATTGATTTTACATGGTATTCTTTTCTATCTTATGGAAAAGGACGGATGAAACAGCTAAAAAAGTATAGAAGAAATAGTACCAATGTTTTGAAATTTTTTGTACATCTAGTATATAAATAGATGAAAATATCTGCCAAGTTTCAATTGTTTTCACTACACCGTTTTTAAGAAATAAAATATAACTTGAGATAATTGTGCATTTTCACTGTCAAAAGTTTAAACTCGTAAGTGAAAAAAATCGCAAATACGTAAAAAATACCTTTGTAAGAGTAAAAATAAGACTCCAACTATCGTTCAAGTTTCTTACATCTAAATTTACTATGTGTCAGGCATAGATATTTAAATATTTCAAATTTCATGCACTTTTGTCTAAGATTGTATGTCCGATACACCCTTAAGACAAGAGGTATATCCTTTATCTTAAGTATAATCTTAAAAAAATGCATAATTATAATTCTCTTACACGAGTATCTCAGGGAATATCGCCTGCTAGTCTCAGCATATCTTTTCATAATTTCACATTCTTCCGGTGTTACCAATTCATCCCATTCGATGAACAGCCGATCGATTAAAACTTTCATCTAAGATTACTATCGATTAATATTCAACTTTTCTTCATAACTTAATGCACTCTATGATGAAATGTATTAAAGTTTTAAGATATATCACGCGCAGACTCGGACATAATAAATTCGAGTGGTTAACGTACTTTATATTGGTTTAAATAACACGTGTACAGCTTCACCAAGGCTATAATCGCCATCATATTTCCTGCCATGGTTTGAAATATACATTGCAAATCTCCATCACATTCGATGAATTTAGCTATCTATAAATACATATTATATACCGTTTATTTGCCACTGTAAATTTCTTATACTATCTATGCTTCTACCAATTTTATTAATTACCTGTGGGACAATAATAGAAAGTGTGCTCAAAGTCACGATACTCAAACAGATTAATTTTGTTTTTGGCTTCTGATATGGCCACTGACCAGCTAACGATGACAGTTTCTTAACGACCCCGTAATAATGGCTCAAGGTGGAATTCATGAGAAAGTCGCGTGCGCGAGATAGCCTTGCGTTGAAAGACACTTTGCCCAGCTTCGACTAACTTGAAATTTTTATTTTACCCTATTCCCCTCCCCACTCACATCTCTCTTGATGCGGGGGTTAATTTAAGACCTTGGACATATGATATCACACACTAATAGTAATGTTGATATGATACACCCTCTCTTACAATTTGTTTTAGTTAATAATACTCGGGGTGTCTCTGTCGCGCGGCAATAAATGGCACGTAGCTCTTACACGAATCGCATGAGTGACATGAGTGACATTCCTTTCCTTGACACTAAATATAACGTAGAGGAAAGAGAAACCCTACTGACGCTTTTGCAAGTTCCCTCCGGATGGAACGTATTGACCGGCAGAAAGTTGTAGCTTTCTTCTACGCGTTTAACCTTTTAATTTTACGCGTCTCGAGACTCGCGATAAGTTAAATTTAATATATATTAAACATTCGATAGCACTGAAGTAAATTAATGCAAACGCAAAATATAATACGCACATATGTGATTAATATACTAACAATCCCTGCATAAAACGTCGGATTGAAAAGAACTAAAAAATATTGACATTTTGCAAAAAGCAGAATTCAACAGAATTTAGAAGATATTTAATTGAATATCTTTTGAATTCTGTTTGAATAAGCATTCAATTCATTTCAATTATTAACTCTTGCGTTTAAAAGAATTCACTTGATTCTAGACATTTTTGCATTCAATCGCAAATAAATGCGAACTCTCGCATTAAGAAAGAAAGATCCACTTCTTCTGTTAATTGTTATCGGATTCAGAGGCATACAAGATCTCATGTTCTATTCTCAATATCGCACTGAAAAGTATTGGCCACGATCCAATCCGAGATTTTTACAAAGCAGAATTCACGAGATAAAATCTCGTGAAACACTATTTTTGAATAAGACATTTTAAGCTTTTATGCAGGGATAATATTAATATGCTATTCTAATAGGATAGAAATTTTTTACAAAGGATTTGCTTTTGATAATAAATTTCCGCATCGTGCAATTAATAATTAATTAATTGTTGAAATAACAATTATTGAAAGGATACCGTGTAGAGTACATCAAAGTTTGTACAAGCTTTAAAGTAAAAGGGCCATATGCGACAGTTAAACAAGTAACACTTCAAAGAATGAAGGTTTCTTATACCTCGTAACTTACAATTTCATTACCAAACTCTTCATTTCTATATAGCGTTAGTCTCGACTTATAATGAAAATTCAAACTTTAAGCCGTAAGAAATTGACCAATTACAGTTGAGTATTCTTATAAAAATCCTTATTGCACACCAAACTTACGTGAGTGAGCGAGTGAGTGAGTGAGTGAGTGAGTGAGTGAGTGAGAGAGAGAGAGAGAGGGAGGGAAGAGATCATAATTTTAACAGCTGTCAAATTTGTATAAATATTATCTATACATTTATTGTTGTAATTTATTTTTAAAAGATAAAAAATAAAAAGTTAAGTAGCGCGCGCGAAGCGCGCGTCTGTGGTGTCTAGTGGTATATAAACTTAAAATATTTTTTATATTCTTTGATAATAATGGTATAAATATTTATTTTAAATATTTTCATAAATGTTTATCATAATTTTTTTTTATACCTGACAAACTCGGACATAAAAATATGTACAAAATATTTGGCTTCCGAAAACGACCAATCTCCAATTTAGTTCAAATTTTGGAAATTTCTTTTAGTAAAAAAAAACATGCAAAAAGGATTTTTGGCGACTCAAAAAAATTTTTTTTTAATGTCGGTAAGTAGGAAATCCATAATTTGTAGACAAAAATTTAAATATGTGTGTGTGTGTGTGTGTGTGTGTGTGTGTGTGTGTGTGTGTGTGTGTGTGTGTGTGTGACCACAGCGAAGCAATGTCTTTGTTTACATTTTTTATGGGTGTACTTGTAAAATGAGTAAGTGTTAATTCCGTTACCATACATTGTATTGGAAACCTGCAAACACATGTGAACTTTACTTTGTTTGCAATGTGCACATGGGTTAGCGACTTGGATGGGGTGCGTGCGTGAGTGAGTGAGTGAGTGAGAGTGAGTAAGAGTGAGTGAGAAGTGAGTGAGGAGTGAGTGAGTGAGTGAGGAGTGAGTGAGGAATGAGTGAGTGAGTGAGTGAGGAGCGAGTGAGTGAGGAGTGAGTGAGTGAGCGAGTGAGTAAGTGAGCGAGTGAGTGAAAAAGGGAAGCAGGGAGGGAGCAAACGAGCGAGCGTAACTAGATAAATATGTAGCTAGATAGCTAGGTAGCTAGATAGTAGTAAGTATGCAAGTAGGTATGTATGTATATAGGTAGGTATGTATGTATGTATGTATGTACGTATAATTAAACTTTACATTTTTTAATTCAAAATTGCAGAAGACGTTTGATTAATGTAAACGAAAGATAGAGAAAATCAAATTGCAATTATTATTATTTTTAAAGTGAAAAGTCAAATAGCGCGCGCGCAGCGCGCGCCTGTAATGTTCTAGTTTAATAATTTTTACATGTTTATTCTCTCATTTTTACACAAAACATTTCCGATTTATGAATATTTTCTCACAATGTAACCATTTAATTTCAAGTAATAATATATAGGGCCAAACAAATGATAAAAAATACATTAAAAAATGTTACAATGTTACTTACGCGCAAATTGATAACAAATATGCCTTAATGTCATATGAGAATTATATTTACGGACAGACTGGATGAGTAGAATTTGATATGTCGACACTGATCGTTCTTTATAATTATTCCACAGACGAGAGTACAGTAAAGTATGACATTGAAGTTTGCATGATCTTAAAACATGTGTTATTTCCCGTAAATAAACTATCATTTTATGACAACTATAGTATATAATTCTTGAGTACGTAAATAAGAAATTAAAGAAGTGATATTCCTTGGCTTATGCCCTAAACTGCTTCTTTAAAAACTTAATAATTGCCCACATGCACGTCCTTAGTGAATGTAAAATTGTTTTATCGATACTGGAAATGATTCTTAATATACCACGTACCAACGCGTACTAAATTTATCTTTATAAATATATCTAAAAAGCGTTTCCCAGATTTTCAAAAATTTTCATTTTTTTCTCTTTAAGTTTGATAACCTTTATACTATGATAAAAATAATCAGTTTAGGACGTACGGTCATAGGATCTATTCTTGCTAAAATAAGCCAAAGATTCTCTTTTATTTTTTGTACTTATTAAGAATCATCCTATATTTTAAACTTAAAATTACCATAGTGAAGTTCTCCATTGAGAAAATGTAGACCTTGCCTGCGCTTAAAAAAATAGGTTGAAGACTCTTTTGCATTACAAACACAAGCATCCTTTGCAATTTTGGAGGTGTTTCGTACCAAAGACTATTATAGCTGAAATACTTCAATGATACGCTAACTAAATCCCAATAAAGTGTAATCGTAATATAATGATTCATCTTACATTTTATCGCGCGTTTGAAGACTGTGATCAATCAGTTTTTGTCCTTCGAAACTCAGGCAAAATAGATGAATCAGTTGACCAGCAACATACATCGCGTACCTTATCACTTCCAAAATACTAACATTCTGCTGCGTGATCTCCAATATAAAAAATATAATATTTTCTTAACTTCTTTCGTATAGAGGTGTCGTGTAAAGGTCTCATTTTTTAGAATTTTTTAAGAATTAAGTATCATTTATTATCTGATCTTAAGTGTATATGTAAAAAAACACACATGTTGGATAAAATCTCACAATGAATAAACGTACTTGTAACAAAGTAATGCTGATCATTACTGTATTTAACGCTATTTGTATAGCCAGCGTTAACGAAAATGTGTCTTCGATCAGTTGAGCAAATCTGTGGCAAAAGCGAGGGATACAATGAAATAATACGAATTGAATCTTTTTCCTCCCTTTGCCGCCTGTTTTTTTTGTTTTTCTCTATATCGATCACGAGTTACTTACTTTAGAGCTTTTCGATGCGTATACACGGAAAACGCAATTTGTTTGCGGTACATGTCACTTGTACGAGAATGTAAAACATTCATAGCGTCATTATGTTTACACATCAAGCGTTCAAATCGAAATCTGCAAATATATTTGCAACGATCAACATCAACTTCGTTCAATCAGAATATATTATCTTTTTATTTTTACCCAACTAAAGCGAAAATACTGCAGATATGTTCAATGTAAGTTAGGAGCATGCAGTCGTGACTAACTATTCCGCTCATAGCAATTTCCCATGCCATGATAGCATGCGAAAAGATATAGAAGAAATATTTCCTCTCGTCAACAAAATAATATCCCGGGTACGTCGGCAGTATAGGGCGAGATTCGTTGAGAGGTAAAATGACATCCAATATTTGTGGTATGAGGGATATCGACATAAAAACGTACACGGCAAAATAGCAATACACTGCAACATAGATGAAGCGTTTGTTCAACGATAACTAAACTGTTATCTGCGCAAAAATGTGACAGATGTGAAGAATGTAAAGAAGAAAATTGCATGGTTTATTCTTACAGGAGTATCCCAAAGAATATCGTCTGCTGTTCTTGGCATATCTCTTCATAATTTCGTATTCTTCTGGTGTTTCCAATTCGTCCCAATCAACAAATAACTGATCAATGAGAACTTTCATCTGAAAGTATCAATGATTAAGAAAGAAACATTTCTCTATCTATGGCTTAATGTTTTACAATAGGACAGAATACACACGTGTACTGCACACATAATGTTAAGATTTAAGATATAAGATCTGTTCTTTTCAACTCAAGTTTAGCTGAAAAGAACACAGGAGATTGTATAATACGTACTTTACATCGATTGAAATAACACGTATACAGCTTCACCAATGTTACAGTTGTCAACATATAGGATGTCATAGTCTCAAAGATACATTGCAAATTTCCGTCGCATCTAACAAATTTGGCTATCTAAAAATTCAAATGTAAAAGCTATTCTATTTTTATGGAATAGAATTTATTTGAGATTGTAACATGTGTTACAAAAATGCAATTCTTTTATCCTTTGATTCTAACATTTATGTTTAATATTTCTTTACTCTGATTTTGTATTTGTGAACAATAAATTTCCATTTAAAAAATTTGGTTTTTTATTAATATATTATATCAAATCTTAAATTATTATAGAATTGACATTAATTATTGACATTAATATATATATATATATCAAAGTTAAGATAATTAAAGGTAACTTCTTTCTCTGATCAATAATTTACTAATTGTTAATGTTTTATTATTACTTATATCTATTTTGTATTTGCTCGTCTTTGACCTTTCAAATTGATTTAATTAACTTTACAAAAATTGACAGAATTTAGAATTCGGATGGTGTAGTTTAAAATTACCTGTGGAATGATTATAGAAATCGTGCTCAAAGTCACCAAGATCGCACACAACAGTCTCGTTATTGGTTTCTGATAGGGCCATTGACCGGACAATGATGATATTTTCTTAACAACACTATAGTAATGAATCCAGTTGGCGTTCATAGCTTTAGTCGCAGATAGTCTTTCGTCCCCTTCTATGTCTAGGTACTCACATTTCATTTTATCTAAAACTCCATCCCTTTGGTGCGAGGGACAATTCAAGATTCCGGACAGGTGATGCATAATGCAAATGTGTATGCTATATGCGTACAATTTTCCAGTAACTATCGCGGCACATTTCCGCGAAGCGTGACCACTACTTACAAACGTATATGGATGATAGCAGTATTTATTTCTTTGACATTAAATATAATGTAGAGGGAAGCGGAGCCCTATTGACGTGTCGCATGTCGCTTAACATATGCTAGCAAATTCTCTCCGAATGAATCGAAAGATTATTTCTTTTTTTTTTTTCTTTCTTCGTGATCTTGGAGAAATCTCATTTTCGGCAAGCAAAATCGTATGTTTAACAATGATATTTACTATAATAACGACAAAAGTTTTTCAGCTCAACGATATGAAAAAGATTAAAAAAACAATGCTTTATCTCTTCTACACTGTCATTCTTTACAATACATTTTTTTAAGAATAATAAATTAATTTTTTATACCATTAAAAAAGAATTTTTCATCCATAATCTGATTTAAGACTACGGAGATTTACTTTTTCGTTAATAGTAAACTTTTTCCAAGTAAATCAGACTTACATTTTATAATTAAAATATAATCATTAAATAATTACTTCCATTAAAAAAACACATTGAAACAAAAGATATAAGTATGTGTGTTATAAAAATGTATTGTGCACAAGAAATATCTTTGTTATATCCTTAAATCAAAAAATTTTGCATCTTATTACATAACTTTATAAGATATTTTTTACAGCATTTACATATCATTTACAATTTCCTGTTGGAAAGCAAATTTTACGTTTCCTATATAGAATCACTACACAAATTTTTGAACAGTTGCATCAGAAAAATGATTGTTTATAAAAAATATTAAAATTTTATTTATAAAAAATATTTTAAAATAATAAATTACACATTAATTGATAATTTTGTATATTCATTTTTTAATACAGATTTAATTAAAATATTTTTTTTTATTAAAAAATGTCACTATAAAAAAAGAAAAATATGCACCTCGGCATTAACTAGTAAATTGAACACGAAAATGGTTGACTAGTGAATGATCATTCAAGTTCAAATGTCAGATCAAATGTTATATTTTAATATTGACATATCTAGATAAGTACTACTAGTCTTTTTAAACCTTAATAACTTTTAAAAAGTTAATTATTATTGTAATAAAGCTATTTTTAAATTAAAGTATTTTTTCATACATATTATATATACATTCTTTTTCTTGTAAAATAAAAATTTGTCTACTGGTCATTTACGCATCAATCGTTAAAGTTCACCGGCCATTAATTTGATTTTTAAATAATAATAAAATTAAAATTTTAAATAATAAATATAATATAATTATTAATATTTAGTAACCGATTATTTCTTTTTTTATACGCACTTTTATAACCCACAATGTACATCGTGAATCTCTTATTTATTCATTGCAATTGACCTTATCGATTATAAGATTTTGAAGAAAACTCTTAAGAGTGTTTGTCGATTAACATATGGATAGTAACTTTTTATTCCTTTTTGTTTCTTTCTGTTTCTTTTCTTCTAGGATGAGAGAACATTTAACGCAAACTTTATTGTATACAACTTTATTTTCTAAACAATTGACAACAGAGAATTCTTTAACACATTTAAGATCTGTCTTTAACGAATTAAACAGCACGACAAACTACTTTTGATGTTACAGACAGTCGTAAGGACAAAACAACTTTATGTTACATTTTTTGTGATATAATGTTGAATATGTTTTGTATCTTGTAATTCTATCGCGAAAATGTATCGATAAGTTCATCTACTGCGTTACACGTAACGATTACAATTTTTCAAAATTATTAAACCTAATTAAAATTTAATAATTTTTATATTCTTATTTTTCCATTGCGTAAAACATTTTCAGAGTTAGGAATATTTTTTCGCAATGCAACATATGTATATAATGTTTCGCTATTTAATTTCAAGAACTACAAGTACACAGACGCAAGTGAGTGATAAAAATTCATTGCAATGTTACTAAAAGTTACTCACGTGTAAATGAATAACAAACTTGCCTTGATGTAAAAATTATGATTTTTACGGATGTAGAGTCTCATATTTGAACACTAATCGTTGCTTAATTATTCCAAAGTTGAGAGTACGGTAAAGTATGACATCGAAGTTTGCATGATCTTAGAACATGTTATATGTTATTGCTCGTAAATAAATTATTTTACGAAAATTACAACACACACACACGCACGTGCACACACACACACACACACACACACACACACACACACACACACACATATATATATATATATATATGTTGCAAATTTACCATGGTAAAGTTTTCCATTGAGAAAATGTAGATTTTACTAGCACTTAAGAAACTAGGTTGAAGACTCTTTTGCATCACAAACAGAAGCATTCTTTGTGACTTGGGAGTCGTTTCATACCAAAAACTATTGTAGCTGGAATGTTTCAGTGATACACTAACTAAATTCTAATACCAAAATATTGTCACAAAATTATTTGTCTTACATTTTATCGCAGGTTTGAAGACTGTGATCTATTAGTTTCTGTCCCTCGAAACTTAGGCAAAATAAGTGGATTAATTGGCCAATGACATACATTATATATCTTATCAGTTGTAAAATATCGGCTTGCTGCTGTGTTACCTTCATAAAATGCGAAACATATCTCAGTTCCTTGCGGCGCACATATGTTTTTTCTTACAATTAATTAAAAAAATAATATCTGATTTTATAAAAGTGTAAAGAACACATGTTGGAAATTTTGAAACGAATAACGAATAAACTTGTAATAACATACTTGTAACAACGTAATACTGATCATTACAGTATTTAGTGCTAATTGTAGAGTCAACGTTAATGAAAACGTATCTCCGATCAGTTGAGCGAATCTATGGCAAAAGTGAGAAACACAATAATAACACGAACTCTCTCTCTCTCTCTCTCTCTCTCTCTCTCTCTCTCTCTCTCTCTCTCTCTCTCTCTCTCTCTCTCCCCTCCCCCCTACATTGACCCTCTACATTGACAAATTACTCACCTTAAAGCTTTACGGTGCGTATATACGGAGAATGCGATTTGTTTGTGATACGTATCACTTGTATCAGAATGTAAAACTTTCATAGCATCATTATGTATCAATTGTTCAAACCGAAATCTGAAAATATATTTGCAATGACATATCAACTTTATTAACAAGAATATTGTTTTTTTATTTTTACCCGACTAGAGCGAAAATACTGCAAACATGTTCGATGTAAGTTAGGAGCATGCAATCGTGGGAGATTATCACAGTTACAGCAATTTCCCAAGCCATCATAGCATGCGAGAAAATATAGAAGAAATATTTCTTCTCGTCGACAAAATAATATCCAGGATAAACTGGCAGCATAGGACGAGATTCATTGAGAGGTAAAACAATATCCAACACTTGCGGAATGAGAGACATGGATATAAATACATATACGCCGAAATAATAGTACACTGCAACACAGACAAGCGTTCGGCTAACGATAATTAAATTAATTATAATTTCGTAAATAAATTAGATGGAGATAAATACGAAAATGAATGGTTTATTCTTACGCGAATATCCCAAAGAATATTGATCCCGCCCATATTACCGCCGTATCGAGGATACTATTTTGTTGACATCCGAGACCATTTCTTTCAAATATTTTGGCATGGCGTGGTGGCCTGGGAAATTGTTATAGCTGGAATATTTCTCACGATTGCTGTTTTGTAACGTTATGTCGAACATGTTTGCAGCAAGTTTGCTATAACCGGGTAAAGAAATAATTTATCACACACGAACAGCAAAGACACACACACACCACACACACACACACACACACACCACACACACACACACACACACACACAACACAACACACACACCCACACACACATACACACACCACACACACACACACACACACAACAACACACCACACACCACACCACACCGCCACACA